>NC_071088.1:32555000-32827500 GCF_027358695.1 Spea bombifrons | reverse complement strand
TTAATTTTAATGGTTCAGAAAATGTCAGGCAAAATGGTCGGCCCTCGCACATGTTCACTTCATCAAATCTGGCACTCTTCGAAAAAAGTTTGGACATGCCTGCACTAGGGGATCTCATCCATGAGATAAAGTTGAATAGAGTACCTCTATGCTGTGATGATGTGCAAAATAAAAACACTTATATGTCCATAGGGACATACCTAAGACATACATGTAAGAACGGGAGTTTGAAATTCATAGTCCTGAGCATTCTATATACGTGCGTACATGCCTAACTACATACAGTTTAGCTAAAGCTCACCAGCGCAGGACAGGAACACCCTGACCTCTGCAAGTGAATCTGAAAATATTTATTTAGAAAGTGTTTTACCAGCAATAATACATTGAAGGTACAAAGAAGGTACATAGAAGGTGTAGACACTGATGTTCGGTAGGTCAGTGGGATCGGGTCTTGTCTTAGTTATTCCATCATGTACCAGGTTGTGAGTTGGAATGTGTGTTTAACTCACATACGTGTTTGGATGGGGAGTGTGTTAATGTATGGTAGCCAGGTGTGGAAGAAAGATGCGGTGGCATTTCTTTTGTGTGTTGTGTCTTTAACCACAAAATGTGGAAGAGGTGGGATACTGTGGAATGAAAAAGTAAAAGAGTGGTCTCAATACAGGGGTGGAGTATAGTTTTTAGGGTGACTGCTGCTAGGATTCTTTGTAGTTTGGCATTTTTTTGTGAGCGTATGATGCAGAGGATGGCGTAGCTAGATGAAAGCCGTATTTTTATGTGAAGGTCACTATTGGCATATCTTTGAACATGTTGCCATAATGTTTGGGAGTGTTGACAGTGCCGTAGACAATGGGTTAGGCCGGCTGCTGGATGTTTGCTTTTGGTGCATTGATCTGTATTGGATCTGCCCATTTTATAGCATTGTGTCGAGAAAACGTATGAGGCATGGAAGATTCTGTAGAACATTTCACCATATAAAGAGGACGGGATAGTTTTAAGCATTTTTAGATGGGCCTTCAGTATGTCTTAAGTGGTGATAACGGAGTGATTCAAAATATATGCTGTGTCTAATCATGGAGAAAAGATTAGATGTTGATGGGTGAACGCAGGAAGGTGGTCCAAGGGGTTTTCCCAGTGATCCGTGCTTAAACGTTGTATTTGAGAGTGGGCAAAATGCTTTGCTTGCGTGTATGAGAATTGTGTAATATTTAAGTCTGGGTATTTATCGCTAAGTTGTTCAATGGATAGGATGGTCTTTGTGTTTTGATTCAAGACATGTCTTATGCCAGTGAGTCCCTTATCTGCCCATCGTGTGAATGGGTGTCCTGGCTGGTTTGATTGATTGGATTGATTGTTGGAAGGATAAGTTTAATTGTTGTCTGATTAGTTGCCATGCTCGGATTGCACTGTACAGCAGGGGGTTTGCTCTTGCCTCTCATGGTAGCCAGCCCACCGGTGTATGTAGCAGGGTAGATTTGCTGGGACCAAATACAGAAACTGTTTTACTTACAGGGTATACAGTTATTGATATAAAAAAATTAGAGAAAAACAACAATAGACATGTACAATGTACCGTATTGTTCCGATTATAGGCTGCACTTTTTCCCCCAGCCTATAATCACTGTTTAGATATTTTCAATGTCCCCCATCTCCTTTCAGGTGGTTCAGCTTCTTCTCTTGTATTGTTCTGTCTTCTTATGTCTTCCGCTTGTACCCATGAGTTCAGTCTTGACTACTGGCGCACTTCTACAAAAGGGTGCAGTTTCCGGGCACACCACAACGGGGGGAGGCTATCCCTGGGACTCCGCATTTGGACAATTTGGTTAGAGCTTTAGTAAGTAGGTATTCTTTGCTGCTGTCTCCCTACGAAACTGCCCCTATTAATATAATTCTTCTTTGAAGAATTTACTTATGAGCTATCAAAGAAGCAGAGATGCTGATGTAACAGGCATATCTATAAAGAAGATAAGTCCTCTCTCTAGATGGTGGGTTTGTATCATGTTTCCCATTAGTAAGTAGCATTACCGTCACATGGACAAAATAACATTTTGGTAGAATGATTCCAGTCATGGTGGAAAATGAAGTGAAATGCAACTACCCTGGCATTCAACGACCAGGTTGGAGAAGAGCATCATAGTCCTTTCACAAACTACTTTTGAGAATGTATTAGGTGAAAGCTCCTTTTAGTAGTGTCGTTGTGTAGTAGTGACTTTTATTAAAACGAGTTCACATACATTTTACACAGTATTACACTCTGTCTCTGCTGTTTACCTGTAAGTGGATTCCTGTACATCTTAACCCCTTAAGGACAATGGGCGGTCCCTAAACCCATTGAAAACAATGCATTTTGAGCCCGTACATGTACGGGCTTTGTCATTAAGGGGTTAACATTGTTTGTAACACCGATGACACCAAAGTTGAAGGTTTTGTATGTAAGACATTTTTTCAGCATTTTAAACACAACACATGCTAATTTTTGGAGTTTCTCAGTTAACACTGTGAGTATAGACACAGAGAATACAGCCATTTGCAAAATACAGAAACTTATACTTTTGGCCGGCAGTTGCTTTTATTAGCTTTTACAAGCTTCATAAAGGCTGTTGGTAGTTTATTTCCCTTACGCTGCATTATCACTTCTTTTAGTCTTTGCATTGCATTTACTAACTCTATTGAGTTAATTGTTGGGCACGTAAGGTAAGTTGGTCTTGCAAGCTGGCAGTGAAACCTGCTGAGTCAATATATTTAGACAAATTGGACCTTTTTGTTTGAACTCAACTGTCAATTTGGCCTTAGATTACTTTTTAATATATACCAATGGAGCAATAAATAGATGAGCTGCTATGTCTTTCATTGTTACTTGGTGTGAGTTGGGTCAACTGTTGGTGTTGACCCAATTTTAGTTAATAAGTTAGTATAATGGATGGAAAAATCAAAGAATGGTTAATTGTAAAATTCTGTAATTTTAAGATCTTTATCACAGTACTGCACCCGCTAAATTCCTTTTTTTGTAAACCTCATGATAATACAGTTCATCAAATAATGAAAAGACAAAGTCAAAATGGGTACTGAGTCTTTAATTTACTCTGCATTTTAACTTTTTTTTTTTGCATGACTTAGACAAACCCAACATTTGCATTTTTTCTCATTTTAGAATTAAGCTTTTAACATAAAAATATTTTTTCTTTTTCTTTTTCAAAAATACAGTGGGCTCTTTCTTGTAAAAGTTCATCTTTCATGTAAAAAGCTTTCCTGTTTCTGCATTCTTAAAAAAAGTGTACGACACTCTCATCAAGGTGACCTTGTAAAGTAAGCTGTGGAGAAGACGCGGACCTCAGTGCATGAGATCCTAAGAAGTGTGTTGTTGGTCAATCCGTTACTGATGTTGAGAGCTTATCAAGATAAGAGCTAAAAGTGTGTCTAGATAAAAAAAAGGGGGGCCTGGGACGATGCGGGTCAAGCTAGCATTTCTTCAGTTATAAGCCAGCGCGTCAACATTGATTGTGGATAAAAGAAAAGCTGCACTTAAAGTTAGTTCCTTGGATATCTCTGCGGTCTTCTTCTGCCCAATAGGCTGAGCTGGTAGAAGACAAGTGAACCATTGACTATAAGCAAAACAAAAATGCTCTACAAAATAGAAAGTGTGATTACAAAATCACATGGATTAATTGTTAAAAACTGGTCTTTGTTTGCAGGTCCTTTGGGAATACATTTGTAGTGTCCACATTTGAAGGCAAAATAAAACAGGTTTGCTTTCCCTTTTGGTTTATCGCAGCCTTATCTTGCTTATCTCCTTACTATTTTTGGCACTGTTCTTAAACCAAACACCTCTGGGAATCACAAACAGGCTGAAACTGGCCTCAAAGCGGAGACCGATCACTCCAAAGAGCTATCTGTTGAAATGGATCCATGCAGGTTGTGGATGTCCTGAAGGATTCTGCATGTAGAGAGGTTTGCTTGAGTTGTACACTCGGACTTTGTCAAGTTCGTACAATAATGGAATCTGTTGTTCCAAACAGTGCACATTTTCTGCTGGTCCATTTGAACTCACGTGATAATTTAGCATTATTTCCGCAGATCCAGAACACACACCTTCAAAAAAAAATACACAGAACCAAACAATGTTAACGTCTGCATGGGAATAATAACAATAAAAAGCTCTAAAACAAACTTTCCTTTACATTAGCAAAAATTCTCTTAGGCACTTTTTTTCTAATTAGAAAACATGAAATAACTATTTTTTGTACACTGTTTTTTGGAGAATTTTGATATGAGAGAAAGGTTAAAAAAAGGATTCAGACTTAATGGTAGAACTATACAATTGATTAGTACATTAAGTACATAATCCCTGATGTTTCTGTTACAAAGAGTGTCACTCATTTAGCGTTGCCATTGTTTTTACTGCTAAGAAATGTATTTATGCCTCAGGGCCAGTGTCATTCCTTAATTAGGATCATTCTGTATTTGTAAGATACCTTTAAGTAAGATCTGTGAACATGCTGTTTTGAGTTCACTAAATGTATAGTTTATTCACAACGGTAAGGCACATCACTACATCAGATCTTCACACTGGGCTATTAAAGAGTTTTATGGTCATCTTATTTAGTACCCAGGTATGGTTGATATGTCAATAGGGAGAAACTGTTTTTATTATTTAGTGATGCTTTTGTCAAAGTTACAGCTGAAGCTGACTAGAAGCCTAAATTATTTGCAGTAACATCTGCAAATGCATTTTCTAAATATTCCATCCATCTCTACTGGTAGCTACTGGCGTTTCGGTGAATACCTTCTAAGAAATACTTACTGATCCATCCGATGCACTCGCTCCCACTTTATCACCCCTGGCATTCCAGCAAACTTCAAAAATCCCCCCTGTTCCTCTGTAGCTGTGTACTAGCGATCCACTCTGGAAGCAAAACATTTTGCATTAACCGTGATAAAAGCATATAATATGATATATATATAAGTATGTAACTAGTTAGCTATACACCTAAACATAAGGTTTTTGTCTTTTTCTATCCTAAACATAATAAAAACACAATACTGAATAAACCGTAAAAACACAACGCAAAAAAAAAGTTAGGCATACCATTATAGTTGGATTACATATTGTCCTGTTACAACTGCAATATACAGTATACTGAAGGAATACATACTACAAGAGTAAAGGTTGATGTTTTAAATGACTGTATGTATTAAAGAACCATTACTGCACTCTGTGTGTATTCTTTACGGAGAATATGGTTCTTTGAATAATACACAGAACAACTACTTACCTGGGTGTTCCATACATGGACACATTTATCAAATGAGCCACTGGCCAGGTACTTTCCATCAGGACTAAAAGCTACACTATACACAGGTTCATGATGCTTGGTTAACGTGTGAATGCAAACGCCACGCTCAACATCCCATAACCGGACTGTCGAATCAAAAGAAGCGCTGTGAAAAACATACAACAGCAAGATAAGACTAGTTAGCATTTAATCATACATGATTAGGTCACAAAGAGGTAGATATTTTTAGGAATTGGCTTTTTTTGCATTTTGAAATTAGCTAAATAACATAAAGTTATGGGTAAGTAATCTGTAAAACAGAGCCCTCTTCAGTTAGAATGCCAAGGATTGCCCTTCTCTTTATTTAGATAACTGATGTTCATCTTAGCAAATCCTAGGCTCTACAGTGCTGCATTTCATGGTCAATACACTGTAATATCACCAGTCCATATTTCTAAGTGAATCTGGTTTTATATTAAGTAAACTTCAATTAGGATTCAAAGCTTTAAATGGGAACTGGAGCAATAGATCTACCAAAGAGTGGAAGACAGTAATTTTTGTTTGGTAATATACCTGGCTAACATGATGTTTGCGTTTGGATTGCTGGTGCCTGGTCCTGTTGGACTCCATTTGATTGTGTAGATTTCTTTGTTGTGGGCCTGTAGGTCATGTACACACACATCTTGTTTCATACTCCAAATCTAGGATTAAAAAAATACAATAGTTAGTACTTCTTATTTTGTTGGAACATTGGTGTGAGCCTAATCAGTTGTTTCTTCCTATAATCGAATTATCAGAAAGAAATACCAGAGCCGTAGCTAGCTCCTTTTGCGCCAGAGGCAAGAACTGAAAATTGTGCCCCCCAGCTATTTTTTTTACATAGGCTATTTTATTTACACTGCCCTTACACACTGTCTTTAAACACACCTGCCCATAAACACACATATACACATGCACTGCCCTTACACTACTGCCCACACACACTGCCTTTACACACACCTGCCCATTAACACACATATACACATACACTGCCATTACAAATGACTGCCCTACACTACCTTTACACATACCTACCCATAAACACACACACACATACACTGCCCTTACACACGACTGCCCATACACACACCTGCCCATAAACATGCATATACACATACACTGCCCTTACACACGTCTGCCCATACACACTGCCTTTGCACATACCTGCCCATAAACACACATACACTGCCCTTACACACGACTGCCCATACACACTGCCTTTACACATTCCTGCCCATAAACACACATATACACATACACTGCCCTTACACACCTGTCCATAAGCGCTGCCTTTATGCACACCTGTCCATTAACACACATTAACTCCCCAACCCGTCCTGCAGGCTGCAGCTGCTGATCGGGCGGCTATCCTCCCTCTCGCAGCTGCGCCCAAGGCGAGTGCCTCTCTCGCCTCACCCTTCCTACAGCCCTGCGCTATACGAAAGAATATGTGTAAAGTACATGATCTAATGGGCAATTCAACCATCTTAAGATCCCACGTTTCTAAAGCTGGCTTTAATTAAAAGTTGCCGCCAGCAAACTGTTCTCATCGGAATACTGATGCTAATCTGTATCAGAGGCATGTGATGCCAATTTACTGGTTGGCATCAATGGCATTAACTTTAGTAATAGCTGTTGAACCAACTATCGAGCCATTTTAACACTTGTTTCTTTACCATGTGGTGTGCCTTGATGTGGCAGGTGAACTTGTGTGCCTTGGGCAAAATACAGAAATCCTCATGCTTTATATGAATTCCTTGTGGTTATGGCAGCACCATGGGATTTCTGGGAAAAAACAAGCCTTCTGGCTTGTCTGGTAGATGTGTTTAATAATGCTTCTAATGATTCTAAAGGACAGCTGGTAACCGGGCAATGCACAGATACAAAGAGGCAGAAGTATTCTGTGAGTGGGCCGTGACCTGAGAACATGCCAACGCTCACTGATATTATGTTGCTTCTCATGTAGCATACATGGACCTGCAGGTGACCTCATGAATGGTGTGCCACGTTGCTGCAACACCAAATGTTGCAAGATGGCAGAATTAATATTGACATGTAAATATTTGGTGACACTATATATTATATGATTTATTCTCACCTTCAATGTCATATCATCCGAGCATGAAGCTAGGAGCATCCCTGATGGGTCCCATTTGATTGCATTAACTTCATTCTATAAAAATAATAACAAAAAGATGTGGGTTACTGGTACAGTATGCTGTAGTTGAGAACCTGCCAGATATCCACAAGAGGGCAATCACATCTCACACGGAAAAGAAAAATAAGCACACTAAGTCAAATTTTTTTTCATTTTAATGTGATCATAAGTTCCGTTCTAAACTTACATTTTCAACCAAGAATAATAGTCATTGAAATATTTTTTCCACAAACCATTAAAATGCAGTTTTTCTCTGGATCCCAAAAATATTAATGTTTGGCTCTTTATGCTGTGAAACTGGTGTGGGGGTGTTCTGTCAATATTTAAAGGCTCAGCAAAGGCTTTTGCATAATATACAGTATAATCTAGATAATTCATTATTTAAATTGAATGCATTTAAAATCTTAAAACGATAAAAGAAAAAATACTGTCTTATACCAGTTAGTAATAAATATTACTGAGGATAATATTTTTCTCCTGACATTATGTTACTTGATGTTAGTTTACCCTTACTGTTAATTCATGGCACTGAAAGAGATGAACCCTAGAAGTGCTTTACGCATAACGCAAACTGACTGTGCATCTATATGGGAAACAGATCTGTCCCAAACGAATAGCAATTATACAGCTGTACATAACAGGGAAAGCAGAAATGTGCAAGATGGCGTTCCTCCTGTTGTATACCAGTGCCTAGGGTCTCTTCATACAGGATCAGGATGTGTTAAGTTAAACAGGGAATGATGTTGTTCATGCAATTTCTGAGGAGGTGAATGAGCAATTGGCCTTTTTGCTAACATAAAGAAGATTGTCAAGTCAACCGCAGTCAACTCATGTTGACTTAAGTGCCAATTGGGAAGGGGTTGTTATTAAAACCATATTGTGTTGAGTCAAGTTGACAGTCAAGGTGAAAAAAGAATCTAGTTAGACAAAGAGGCAAGTTTACCTAACTTGACGTGCCTGCATGGCAGACCTTGCCACTTTTTTGTTCAACCAACTCAGTTAACAGATTTGATGGTCAACTCAACAGCAGGTCAACATGGCAGCAAACTGATGGCAATTAGACCCAACTTAACTGTGCTTGACTCAGACGAGTTGCTGTTCAAAGTGGCCTAGTAAAGCTTACTCTGTTTACACCAGAATAGATAATATTTGTTATGGTACTATCTGATAAACTTAAAAGAATGTACATCATGGAAAAAAGAAAGAAATCGTTAAAAAGTCATACATGAATATGAGAATAAAAATAGGAATTGAAAGTAACTGTGAATAAATCAATCTTGCTAAAATTGTTCTGCAGTTTTACAGTTGTTTCCAGAAATCTGTTCTCTTTTTCTGCCAACACCATATTTGTTAAGTGTCAAGTGAAATAAATCAAGAGGAATTCCAAACATGTGGTCCTGATTATTAGAAAGCATCTTTTGTGAGTTAGTTTTACTGTTATGTAATCATGGCAGCTGAAGCCTCGTGGTTTTAAAAAGAGAAGTCTCAATTTGCCTAGAAAAAATGCATTTTTTAATCAACTTAACTGGTTTAACTTGGCATAATTGTACCCCACTGATGAAAATTAAATATACATTCCAGAATACCTAATGCATTGAAAAAGGAAATGAATGCTCGGGAAGCTTCACCATTTCACCATTATCCATATGTTAATGCCTTGAGTTTGTGGCCTCTGGTTTTTTACTATCATGACAGAAACCTCTCTAGCTCTGTGCAATATTTGGGAATTCTCAATTAAGGACTCCCACCCCTCTCCCACTCTCTCTATCTTTCCCTCTAACCAGGTATGCGTTCCTTGGGCTACATATAAGGCCGGATTGGAGCCAACAATTGGAGGCAGGGCTAGTTGTGGTTAGGCCCTTGACAACCCCAAATAAGCCATAGATTAAAGCTTTTCTAGAGGCTCAGTAATCACATTTGATTCCCAGAGCCCATCTCAGACTTTCAAGCATTACATCCAAATTGCCAGCAAAATAAATGAAATTTATAAACACATATTCAAAATTAAAAGCAGGCCATCTTGCTTCACTCACTTTTATTCATAACTGGCACATGTACAGATGTGATACACCAGGATGCAAACATGTATGAGAGTGCATAGAATGGAAAACGTGGACTAAACATTGTTTAGTTTTAATACTCATGGCTTCTTTGGCGTTCCAGTCTTCTGAATGCATACATTTCTCACACTTAAAGTCTTTGTTTAACATGCTTGCAAAAGAGAAGGCAAATTCACCAAAAGGACGGCCAATATATCATTTGTCAACTTACTGTGTGTCCTTGAAAAGTTTTGACAGGTCGGTCGCAGCCAAGTCTGCACACATGTATACACATGTCAGTACTACAAGAGGCAAACGTGGTGTTATTTTGCCAATCCACATCTAGAGCTGGAGCTGAAGAGACGGTATAATGCAAAATGTCAATGACCATTTCTTACACTTCCCAGACACTTCCCATTCCAACACTTTAGTCATTATAATCTTAATTCATGTTTCAATAAACGCCCTCTAATAAATCAACATTATATATATATATATATGTATATATATATATATATATATATATATATAGTATATTATACACACACATATAATTTAGCTTCTATAAATGTAAATATTTACCAGTACCTGAATGAAAGGGGAACTGTTGCTTTGCTTCTCCTGTATGAGCGTCCCAAATTATTGTCGTCTGTAAGATTTATAATAAATCACATATTATAATATATGTAATTATTATAATACTAAGGTGTTGACCTCTGAAAAGTATTCCATGACATATTTATTCAAACCATTCAAACAGTATTAAATAGCTTTGCATATTTTTTTTTCCACTGAGATAATGGATTGTTAGGCAAAAATGTTTTACAAAAGTCTTTTTTTTATATATATACATATTTTCATTTAAAAAGTCATATTATTCCATTCTTTGAACGGTAATACATTTGTCCTTGATTAGACTGACAAACTATTTAATATTCTTTCCGCATACTCATCCCACAGGCATTTGTGTGTGTTGGCAAGTTGTTTTCACAGCTTAATTCATTCGGCACAATAAGGAGGGTAGGAAAAAATGTCAGATATAGTTTCACATTTAATAAAGAATACAACATCACTTACATTAAACCCAAAAGCTTAATTTCCATAGGAAAATGCAGCATTATATCAGGATCAAAGCCAGGCTTGTTTATAATTTTCTGATATTATACTTTACCTCTGTCACTGGTAAAGTAAATGGTATTTAGAAACAAATGCACACAGATAAGAAGAAACGTTGTCTGCTACTATAGTAAGGGAAGCTAAACATGCATATGATGCACAGAAGACTATCTGGGTGATCCCAGGACAAAATGAGCAAGTAAGGTTTGAGGTCTTACAACAGTTAGAAAAAAAAAATGAGCAAATTAGATGAAAAAAATGTTTCTTATCAATATAAATCCTGCCCTAAAACACATACCTTATCAACCCCCGCACTCAGTATGTAGTTCCCCTTTTTGTTCCACTTCAGTGCAAATATGGGACCTTTATGTTGGCCGAGAGTACTTGCAAGGTTACCTGTACACAACATAAAAGAGTTGCAATTTCAATATATTACAGATTACTGTACTTCTGTCTTTCTATATTGGTAATCAAAATATGAAAAATAAGTATAATTTTTCAAACAATTCTACTAGAATTAAAAGTCTAAAATGTAATCCTTAAAATGCACCTCCGTCTTATTTGTAAGAACAAACAGGTGTGGCCAGAATATTCGCTTGAATTACAATAACTTTGGAGGAGAAACACTTGCACAAGATCAGCTTACCATCCTGCGTCCAAATCCTTGCAAAGCCGTCATATGATCCTGTAGCTAAGAGCGTGCCATCGGTCTACAAAAGGATGAAAGGAACAAAGGAAATCTGTTTTAATGTGCACCAAGGGCGTAAATGCCAACCAAACCACAAAAATCCTTGCGCAAAATGTACAATCAGCCTTGACACTCAGGCTTAAAAGTGCTGTTTTGCTCAAATAAAGCACAAATTGCACTTATTATGGAAGGAAATAAAGCTTAGGCAATGTATAATTGTATTATTTCCTCTGGTGGTTTAATCGGACAAAAAAAAAAACAATATAGAAACTTTTAAGAAGCCATTTCAGTTTGTAACAACCTATCAGTGCCTGTCTTTGGATCACATGGCAATTGAGTGTCCCTGTCGATAATCATGAATGAGACAAAGTTTTACAAGATTAAAGAATTATTTCTGGGAAAGTTTTGGACATTCAACAGTACTTGGAATAGTGTTTCACGTGCTGCATTTAGTTAAAAGGTATTATATTCAGCAGAGTCGGTGGAATAATACCTTTAACGAGCTAAAGGCACTTAAAAAAAAGTCTATTGTTAGTTATGTTTCCTTTTCATTCTTCCAAAACTTGTCTACTCATGTGTATAAAGTTACACTCACATTAATAACATTACTCATTTAGGTAGAGTTTGCATTCATTTCTCTGCTAACGTATGCATAATTCATTTACAGCATCAAGAGGAAAACGCTGAATAAACAAGACAAGTTTAAGACTGTTTAAAAGACTTTCAAAGAATATAAAGTAAATCTGCTGCTTATGGGAGTCAGCCCAGCCACAGCTTATTTAGGTGGAGCTTTCAAGCAGTCCGTACAATGGACTACAATGCAGAATTAAGCATTTCATATGTACTAGCCAACAAAAATGAAGAGTAACACTGTGATTTACCTATTCATATGCTCTTGCATTAATAACTTACATTCCAGTCCAAAGAAGTCACATCTTTGTTGCTTGGAACATCTTGCCCTCCTTCTCGTATACAGTGCCTTAGAACTAGCTGTGTAGAATTGCCGCTGCTGTTTTCATTCAAATTCCATATTCTTGCTGTAGAATCTCCTGACCTTAAGATTAAAAAAGAACAATCTTTATGGATGATGTCTGCAGAGTGACATTTGGCCTACAGGACCATGGCTGAATTGTTAATGATAATCTACCATCCAGAGCTATGAAGAGTTTCTAAAACTGGATTCAACTTAAACACTTCTCCCCGGTCTAGCCATGTCTCTGCCATAACTAGAACTGCCTAGAACTATTTTGGGTCATCCCTGAACAGTGCTAGCATCAGGTCACCACTGTTTATGTCATACTCTAAACCCATAACATAATGACATAAAAAAATGTATTATTTTATTAGAGAATAAGGCAATAACAGGGAGTCGGGTCAACATTCTCTGTCCTACCATAGCTGTTTGTTGGCTTTCTATCCATTGAGGTAAACCCCCGATATGTCAACATACTTTAATAAAAGTAAGTAAATAGTCAAGTGAATGAACAACATGTGCCATTAAAAGAATGTCACTTATTCGGTTTACATTGCTGGAGACAGCTACTGGTTATAGATGATGGGTCTTGCATTGGCCCTAAAAGATTACAGCTGAACAGGATCAGACGCGATGTAAAAAAATGTTTAAAATGGGAAAACTAATGCTTTATTATTTGACATTTATAGCAGCTCTTTAACTAAAACAAACACATAATTTCCATTAATCAGTGTGCATTTCAGTTGTGTTTTCTTAAAATACTTCAATGTCTCTTCAACTTTCACACATTTAGCTCTTTCCACCAGAGTCCTAATGTACCATTTCCTAATGCATCATCATGAGACTTACCCCGATGCTAGGAGATCACTAACAGGATTCCAGGCACAAATGAAAACTTCTGATTCATGGCCGCGAAGCACTGTTGCTTTGTTAGGTGGAATTTCCACATCTCCATCAATTTCCATTGGTTCTGCATGGTTATCTGCAGAAGACATCAGAAATTTGTTACAAGCTCAATAAAGCACAAACGTTATTTAATGGTACTGTCAGCTGGTGGCAAGACAGAATCATTTATGTGTCTGCCCTATACTTATTTTTAATTCAATGGAAGTGCAACGGGAAAATTGAAATGTCCAAATCCCAATAAATTATCATGATACGCATCATTATGATTTTAACATACCTCGAGAGACTCGTCAGCAAGAACATAGTTTGACATTGCCATTATATTCATAAACTTGGTTTAAAAAGTCACGAGTCAATAAAGAATAGAGTGATTTATCACAGATGTTTCTAGTGTCTACTCTGAATTCTAAAGAACATAAAAAATTATGGCACATAAGATGTTGATGAAAGGCAAAGGTACTGGTTTAGACTTTGATAAATATAAGAATATGTACAGATATTAAATAGAATACCAAGAAGTAGACCAGGGCTTCCCAATGCTGTGTACTTAGCAATAAATGATGTTCCATAATACTATACACAATGTCAGTCAAGTAACGGGGTTAACACAACTGGCATAAACTTTAAGACCCACAATCACACTCATTACATCATTATTTAGTGACAAGGAGGTCATTTATTGTTAGTAACAAGTATGCTCCTTAATATAAAAGTGGGGGTTATGATGTCACAGAATCAGCATAAATTCCAGGTTGTGTCCTACACACAGGAAGCATAAAATTGAATAACACAATCCATACTAGCCGACCAACCATTGTAAACCCACTTTTGCAAACCAGGTAGGTTTCTTAATAAGGTTAAATAATTCTGCATCAGCTGCACACAATTCAAGTAGTTTTTCTTATATTAATCAACATCTTAGTTTTTCGTAAATGCATATATTTAAATATAGGGGTCACATCTGACTGTGGGGAACCAACAGCACATTATAGACACTACTATTGCCCGTACTGTCAGAGAGAGAAAGCAGGTGATAGGAAGTAATGAGTAGTATGATAAGCAATGCAGCTTTTTCATGCAAAAATTAGGCGTAAAAAGGATAGAGGGTATAGGAACGAAGGGTAGAAGACATAAAAGGATGGGAATGATTGACCAGATAAGCAGTACTATAAGGGAAATAAGAGATGCTAATAGTGTGCACAAAGTAGATGGGAGTGATTATGGGATGAAGTGGTGGAGACTTAGAACAGACAATGAGAAGCGGATGAAGTACCGGTATGTGGTGGTGGATTTATGAAGAATAAGGAATGAGTAAATGAAGATGCATTTATGGAATGTACAGATGCTAGTGGGAAGTGGAAAAAATGAGGTTATAGAAAGAGGGAAAAAGAGGGATACTCTTGTGTGTATTGCTGGGACCATCTCTGAAATTAACTTACTACACCCTGATGCCCCAGGAATGTGGGCAAACGGCACTACTGCATAACGACTACTGCATAAAAAAATTGTATGTTGTAATATGTGTTCTGCTACCTTAAATATTTTTCCAATGAAACACACAAAAATGAACAGGGTCTGTAGACATTTAGTACCATTGAATTAATTCATTAATTATTCTCATCTTCTCTAATTTGTCTCCTATTCCCCCTCTCTCTTCTCTTTTTGCTCCTGCTTCTTCTTTTTTCTCTCATCCTCCCCCCACTAATTCTCAACTCCATTATCCTTTCTTTTTATCTCACTCTTTGTTCTCCCCCCTGAACCAAACATTTCTACTGTTACTGGTAAAGCCACACTTATGGCCATACCACTGACCACACGCCAGCCACATCCCCAGGATGCGGCTCAGTAAAAAGTCTATCTATCCATTTATCCATCCATCCATCCATATGATTGATGCAAGTCCAAGTACTGGCAATGATGTCAGGAAGGCTTTCTGATCATCTGAAACCTATTGTTTCTTTTTAACCAGATGACCTTCAAATTTTTGGCATGTTAGATTTGCCTCTGTCCAGGCACTATAATAAGCAACAGCATTCTAATTTGTACTTCATATTTCAACCAACGCGGCAAATCAGTTTGAAAATTGTGCAGAGAAGACCATTTGACTTGGCAGCATGCAAATAAATTACCACTGAGATGAATTTCTTACTAAAAGTGATTTAACTAGTTCCAGATGTTAAAGGGCAGCCGTAGCTAAAGCCCAAAGTTGTTCCTATATAGAAGGATGATTTGTAAAGAAGAATGTAAACATATCATAAAAACCGCACATGCGTCGATAACACTTCATATAAGTAACGCAGCTGTTTTGTCACCAGTCTGGGGGAACCAATTTACTTTTTGTGCAATTGCTCATAAGAGCACTAATTTACCAGGGTACTGTTGTCGGGCACAGCAGGAAGTGAAAAGTGGAAAGGAAATAAGCTTCCCCCTAACTGTTAAAATTGCATTGTAAGTGGAGATACCTTATGCTCTGCCAGCACATGGAAGCTTTAGGAACCATCTACAGAAATATATAGGCAGATGAAAATAAAGAAAAGAAAAAATGTCGGTGCGCTAAGCTAGTCACAGGCTCAAATAATACAAATGTGTAATACGAGGCCTACCAAACAGGTGTAAGCATGCTGCAAAAAACAGTGTATTGGCTGTACAATGTATACAAAAAACAAAATACTGTCTGCGCTTCTTACCCTAATAAAGTTGGCAACAAATATATAAACATAATATAAATGAGAGGTTTTGGTTATATGAATTGGCCAAAGCATAATTAAGCTCACCCGCCACGTAAAGGCACACTCTCAATAGGGTGAGAACCTACTCTCACCTCCTACATAGTGGGCACATGAAAATAAACCCAATAACAAAAAACATCAAAAATAAAAAGTAAAAATAAAAATAAAAAATGCAACCAATTACACTATGCCATCGGTAACTAGGGTGGAAGATGACCACTTTGCACCACAATCACACCACAGGAAATTACTTCATTTCTTAGCTCACGGTCAACTACACCTGATAAAGATCATATTCTTACTTATTGCATGTGCCCCATTTTCTTCACCGTTCACCGTGGCTGATCCATTCTTTGGTGTATTCTGTTGTGTTGCTGAAGTTGTTGAGGAGGTGTTGACTGGGGCTACACTGGATGCGGCTCCAGCTGCAGCAGCTTGTTGTTGAGCTAACTTTTCTCTGAAGGCCTGTTGTCGAGTCTGTACAACATCCGGCATTACAGCATCAATCAAGGATAATGATTCTATTGGACGGCCATCAAAGACTGTTCCATCCTGGATAGATGAGAGAAGAAAGTTTATTTGAATTTTGCAGACCATAAATAAAAGATAAGTGTAAGTGAGCCAAGGGTTAGAGATGACGAGATCTAAAACTGGGAAACTATGGGTCACATAAATACCTTTTATTGTTTTCATTCTGTTACATACACATTTTATTCATTTATTTAATGTTTTTGTTTATTAAAATTGAATTCAATAGTATGATGCATCCATGGGCAAAACAGTCACAGAGTCTTTTATTATAACATATTCCAGTAGGTAAGAGTAAATTTATGATAAATCTGCTTAAGGCATTTTTTATAAGTCCAAGGCATATTATACCATTTCCAAATATGTCCTTTAAACAGAAAAATACAATTTACTTGTGTAAAAATGTTATCACTGTCTAGTCCCATACCTTTGTGGTGGTATGATCCAGATCTTCACATCTGATTGAAATATCAACTAATACCAAATAGCCTTCTACTGGAATGACTGGCTTCAGCCCTGCTTCCTTATGTACCTGTGCTATTCTGACATGCTTCTAGCTCCACTGCTAGTAGGTTAAAGTTATAATCTGAGCAATCCATCCTCTTAAAGTCTATGAGAAGAGTGTGCACCTCTTACAATGGGATGGGACATGTATACAATTTTTGATAAACATTTTATATACAGTATATATATGTTTTAGTATGTATGTGCAAGGTGAATGCTGAAGGTTCGGTGGAAGTAGATTCCAGAGATATGGGGCAGCCCGAGTGAAATCTTGTAAACGGGAAAAGGAAGAGGTGATAAGTGAGGAGGAGAGCCTTAGCCATAGGAAGAACGTAAGGATTGAGTAGGAGAGTATTTACTTATGAGGGCAGAAATGTATGGAGGGGCAGTGACGATGGAGAAAGAGGACAGTGATCACTGCTGACAGAGACACAGATGTCTCCCACGGACAGAGGTCATCAACAAATCGATTAATAACACCCCTCCACATAGAGGTTAATGTGTTTGTATGTTGGTGGGAGATGGGCTGTTTAAGGTGGCCCTGGCTCTGATATTATTTGAACTAATTAAATCTCAATTTCTTAAATATTAATGATAAACTGTAGAAGAATATTATAACAACTGCAACTAGAGGAACATTTCTTGTATCCTCCCTTTCTTCACTTTGGGAATACATTTTATAACTGCTATTAGCTTAAACAGTTGGAAATGGAGGAACAAAGCGTCTGATAGGAAAATTATAGTGTTCCTGATGAGACGATAACATTATTCTGTTACAGCATATGCATTTTCCTATGTGATTATAATTGCATTGCTAGTTGGAGGAGCAAAAGATGTTATTGTTAATCTCTTCCACTTTGGAAGATGTGGCAGCCAACAAGGGCATGTATGTGCTGTGGCATAGTGAAGGGTTTGGGTAATTAAAAAAAAACACCTACAAGCAGAACTTTAATACTGTATATGCTTGTATACATGTTGGATATATTATTATTATTATTATTATTATTAGCAGTTGTAGTATAAAGGCAGAATAACCACCAGTAACTAAGGATTCTTTCATTTTACTTCCATGAGATCCTTATATGGATCTCTACCAGTACCACACTGGAAAGGAACAATTGGCCACTGCAACTTAAAGCCAAAGGCCAATAAACCATGTGTAGCTGCACACTGCAATTTTGCAGTATGTAACCATGTGTATCCAACAGGTGGCTGCACACTAAAGGTCACATGAACACGATGAAAGGTAGTAGGAGCTGTCAGGCACCAGTATTTTGTAGTGTATCCAATGGCCGGTCCTGGTACTGAATTCAACACAGATCTGCTTAGTCCTGTTATAATGCTATAATGGAAAATTGTTTTATAAAGAATTTATTTTATGTGAGTACATTTAATTCTAAATTTTAAAATCCAATAGCAAAGGCAACATTTTCCAATAGCTGTATATTTTAGGTAAGAATATCGGTAGAAGCTAGCTGGATTGTCATGTCTTACATGCTGCCTCAAAGGGACCCTACAGTCATCATATGCATCTAATGCATATGATAGCGGAAATTTCTCGTTACATAAACACCTTTCATTGGAAGAATTCAGTAGAATGCCCGACTTCTAGCTCTTTTGCCTAAAGGTGATACATTGAGTTGAATGCATCGCCTGCTTTCCAGTGCACACAAACAGTATACTCACTGCCAGCTAGCACCTGTGCCTGCTCTCGCAAGAGATTCAGGGGGTCTAAGGAGTCCAACCAGAAGTACGCTCATTACATTATGCAATATACTACCATCAGCTACGATAGGGGCAGTAAACATATTTGACAAAGACAATTTCAAAACACGTTAAGGCATATTGGTACTGAAGGAGAAGAGGGCCCTGCACTCTAGCAGCCAAAACTGCTTATAAGAAAGTTGATCACATTTTGCAGTGCAGTGTTTTTGGAGGATGCATATATTTTTCATTGAATGCGCTGTATGGAGATTATATTGTCCCATTTAATAAACACACTTACTTCATTAATGCTGATCTCTGCCTCCACATACTGTAAACCTTTCTGCAGAATGGAGATGAGGGCAGCAGGGGGCACTAGTGTCCCATTAATGTTGGACTGGCTGATGTGACTTTCAATTCCGAATGTGAAGGCTGAGTGAGAGAAACCTAGAAACAAGAAGAAGGCAGCCATGATATATTCATCAATCCAACCCCCATGTATTAAAAACATCAGCATCTTCATTTTATCCAAAACAATACAGGTTTAGAAAACATAATGGTCTCATCATCTTATCAGGAAATATTAAGGTTTTTAAAATGCATGAAGCTGTGTGATGTAAGAATATTTATTGGGATTATGTAAAAATGTATTATGTAAGTAACAATATTAGTGTCTTGAAAATGATTTCTCTACAATTTTGGATATCCTTAAAAAGGACATTAAAATCATGGCTTAGTGCATTAAATAAACCTACGTACTGGTGTATACAGATTAAAGATGCCGTTCCACCTTCTGAACTGTAACTAAATGCAGCATCATAATTATTATTATTTATTGTTTTATATAGCGGCATTAAATCCCGTAGCGCTGTACAATGGGGCATAAGGAACTTTGTTCATAGGAATGTTTGATGCTGAAACTCTTCCTAGAAAAAAAGGCCTGGGCAATTTTCTTAATTTTGCTGTAGTTACATTTAGGTGACAAAATGAGTTTGACTCAGGAAACGCGTAGGGTGGGATCTCATTTGATCCAAACACTGGACTGCAGACCCACATGTAGGAAATAAAATTCAACGCTTCTTGTCTCTAGCTTGCGGAGATTAGCTAACTGACTGTTTCTCAAGGAAGAAGAATACTCATTTAACATCAACATTTGAAACTCTTTTTACTGATTATTTATTGTTTTATATAGCACCATCAAATTCCGTATGTGTGTATATATATATATATATATATATATACACACACAAACACTGTTGTTAATATTGATTTATATTAAATGTATTTTTTTTATGGGAAGTCGGTGCCTTTAACAGTAACCGTACATCTTTTTTTCTTTAATGGAAGATACCACTGCCTGGAGTTGCAGTTGAGATGGCTGCTAGTTGGCTCTGGAGAAGATCGCTTGCCTCTACTACTATAGAAACCACTAGAATCAATCGCTCGGTTGGAATCGGATCCTCCTCACCATGTTATATACTACTTGTTATGTCCTGCCTGCTCAAGGTACAGCGCTATAGAATATGATAGCCATACCTGGGAACGTCTGAGCTCCCTTGTGGGATGCGGCCAGGACTGCCCACTGATGTCAGCGGGCGGTTCCCGCTGACGTCGAGGGCGGGAAACACCCCATTTAAAGGGAGCGGGCGTGTCAAGACTCAGAGGATTCGGGTCTTGACCTGGAGAAGCTGTGCTTTACACGGCGATCTCCGGGTCAAACCCGGAAAATTCCCAGGTATGATGATGGCGCTATATAAAACAATAAATAATAATCTATAATTGCACAATATATTCTGCTAATTTAGTGATTTATTGTTCTTTTTCATATACCCTTATGCATACTGCAAACTAGGGCTGAAACAACTAATCGATAAAATCGATAATAATCGATTATGAAATTCGTTGGCAACGAATTTCATCATCGATTAATCGAATCGATTTTTATCGATTATAAAAGGAGGTTTTTTCAGAGCAAATGCTCTGAAAAACTCCTCTCCTTATATAATCCGACCTCAAACAGAGATCGGATTATAACACCGGAATCCAGATCCCCCGCAACGCTGCAGGAGACCTGGATTCCCCTCACTGTCGGCCGGTCTCTCACTTCCGTCTCTCTCCCCCCTCCCATACACCCCTCTGACTCCTCCCCCTCCCATACATCACTCTGCCTCTCTACCCGGCACCGTTACTGACAGGGACTTTCACTGCAGCTTCATAGAAGTCACAGTGTAAGTGAAGTGCAGTAACGGAGGCTGTCTGTGCGATGCAGACACTCACAGGCTGACAGAGAATCATCCTCTCTGATAGCCGGTGGGGGTCTGCATCGCACAGACAGCCTCCGTTACTGCACTTCACTTACACTGTGGCTTCTATGAAGCTGCAGTGTAAGTGAACTGTCAGTAACGGAGCCGGGTAGAGAGGCAGAGCGGTGTATGGGAGGGGGGAGGAGTCAGAAGGGTGTATGGGAGCCACCCTCCCATACACCACTGTGCGATGCAGACCCCCACCAGCTGACAGAGAGGATGATTCTCTGTCAGCCTGTGAGTGTCTGCATCGCACAGACAGCCTCCGTTACTTCACTTCACTCCACTTACACTGTGGCTTCTATGAAGCTGCAGTGAAAGTCCTTGTCTAGTGAAGATCCGTTGCTGACAGGAGGCAGAGTGGAGTATGGGAGGGGGGAGGAGGCAGAGTGGAGTATAGGAGGGGGAGGAGCCAGAGTGGAGTATGGGAGGGGGAGGGGCCAGAGTTGTACGGGAGAGGGGAGGATCCAGAGTGGTTTATGGGAGGGGGGAGGAGGCAGAGTGAAGTATGGTAGGGGGGAGGAGGCAAAGTGGTGTATGGGAGGGGGAGGAGCCAAAGTGATGTATGAGAGGGGGAGGAGGCAGAGTGCTGTATGGGAGGGGGAGGAGGCAGAGTGGAGTATGGGAGGGGGAGGAGGCAGAGTGGAGTATGGGGGGGAGGAGCCAGAGTGGAGTATGGGGGAGGAGCCAGAGTGGTGTATGGGAGGGGGAGGAGCCAGAGTGGTGTATGGGAGGGGGAGGAGCCAGAGTGGTGTATGGGTGAGTTATAGTGGTGTATGGGGGGTATTATGAATTTCAGGGCATATAGGGGGTATAAGGCATATCGATATTAGGCATATCAGGGGGTCATAAAACATCTGGGGGTAAAAGGTATATCAGGGGGCTCAGTTGCATATCACTGGCATATAAGGAGTATAAGGCATATCGGGGCACAGTGGCATATCAGGGGCACAGTGGCATATCAGGGGGCACAGTGGAATCTGGCATATAAGAGGTATAAGGCAAATATGGGGGCAGAGTGGCAAGCTGGGGGTCTGATGTGCATAACCGGGGGCAGTTTGGTAAATAAAAAAAATTTAAACAAGGCTTTTTTTCTCATAGTTTTTATTAAATATGAAAAATAGTTAACATATGAATTCATATTTACTAATAACTTTGTATTAAAACCTAGTTGGAGAAACACCGTGTTTGGGTTCTTGTAGCTTTTATTATTATGTCAGTAAAATAAGAAGGTGAATAGAGAGAGGCCATTGCAATAAAGAGATGAAAGTGTAAATTGTACGTTTTTTATTACATTATTTTAAATTTAAAAAAATTGCATTTTTTTATCCGATTAATCGATTAATCGAAAAAATAATCGGCCAACTAATCGATTATTAAAATAATCGTTAGTTGCAGCCCTACTGCAAACTAAAAATGAGATCTGCATTTTACCAACGACTTGCTTTCAATACCCATTCAAATCTAATCTGTAATCTAATTAATACACTGTTACACATAAAACGGCCTATACTTTATTAAGTAGACACCTTTTTTATTCGTTACGTTGATTAAAAGCGTTGATAGCCTTAAGAGTGGCGACATGCCTAGAACATTTACCTCATCTGAAAAATCAAACACAATTTACGCAATGCATGCTCTGAGTCATTGTACAGCGCTCCAGTTTCAACACGATACACCAAATAAATGCTTTGCGTGTTTAGTGGAAGAATAATCCGCTTAAAATTACATTCTGGTTATTAGAAGTAATTATATGTCTGCTTTTTTGTACAATGGCATTCTGCAAAGAGAAAAATGCTTCCATATTTCCTAGGATTGTACAAAATGCACGACCATTCTGGAAGGCCCGTTATATGTATGAATGTATGAATGTTCGGGTGTATTATTATATAGTGATTTATATAGCGCCGTCATATGGTGCAGCACTGTACAGTGAGGATGTATGTGTAATTAAGAGACGAGCAGTCACATTAAGAGTTACAAACATATGTCTGGGGTTGCGTGTGGCAAGCTGAACAGGATGTAGATAGCACAGTTGGAACCTGGTTATCAGCACATTGTCCTAAGCATTTAAAGATTCATGGCAGCTGGTCAAGACAGGGCTCACAGCAGGAAGTTCTGGACTCTGGAAGTAACTGCCTTTGTTCACTTAGCAAGTAACAAGAAATGCCAAAATAATCAACTAAGACAAATAATGAATGTTTGCTTATATGTTCACAAATTAAATTATTGTAATGGGAAAAAAAGGTCCACAAATAAAAAACTCTATCAGTAAGCGAAATTATTGTTTACGATAAAATTTTTAATTGAAAAAAAAAGTTTCAATTAAGATTAGTCAGAGGCATATTTTTATTCAAAAAGTTCCCAAGAAGACCCAAAGCAAAGTGAAATACCCTACCAATGAAGTCTGGTCAACAAACCTTGGACCCGTTTTCCTTCTTCTGAGGGAACGAGTTTCTGTAGGGGTGGGGCCAGCTGCATACAGGGGTGGGGCTAACCCCATAAAGAGGGATGTAGGAGGGAACAAAGCAGGAGGCAGGGCAGAGAGTGGACAATCGAGTAGACACAATGTGTCTGTAGGTGTGGCCTCATGCCTCTCCCCTGCCCAGAGAAAGAAGAAACTGACCCAAGGAAGCAGGATACCTCCCGCTCCCTTGATTTTGGGTTGATTAGAGGGAGAGCTATGATCTCCCTAACCAGTACTACTCCTGCAGATACCCTTCTGGCCCACGGGCAGTGCCAGAGTGCCTGATGGGTCAGTCTGAAGGTAATTTGTTTATTTTGAAGGTTTCATGAATGAAGCTTGGGGTCTCTTTGTTAGCTTCCTGCTTGCTGATCTGATGTATCGGTGCTGGGCGTGTGCGCCAATTACATCAGAATAGGGGGAGTGCGCGAACGAAAGTACTGACACTGCCGGTAACATTAAAAGTAAAAAGGTTACCAGAGGGTCTATCAACACCCTTCAGAGACCTCTGATGAGCCACCCCTGCAGACTGATCAGAGGTACTGAGATCTACATATCAGCAGCGGTGATCAAAGTGAAAAAGAGGGAGAAAAAAATAAATAATAAAGTGATGTTACCATGACATCATAAGGGGTAACATCCAATCCCAAGAAAGATCCCTAAGGTTTTAAAACAAAAATAAAAAAATATTAAATAATGTTAAATAATAAAAAATTAAAAATAGGGGCAGAAATACCTTGTGCTCCTCCCACTAAAATATAAATACTTTCTTGTCCCCAAAAATAAGAAAAGCAAGTGTAGAATGCAAGGGAGAATTTTACTCCCTTATAAAATAAAAAAAAACATGAATGTGGGGTATTAATTTTGTGATAAATCACACTCTGAATATCTAACACTGCTTACATTGCTTTGTGCTGAAACGAGTCTGTGTAAAAAGGTCAAAATTAAGTGGCCAAAACAGCTGGAGATCTTCTCTTAATAATGCAGTGTATTATACAGTGCTGTATAAAAGTATTTGTCCCTTCCTAATTTCATTTATTTTTTGCTTGTTTGTCACATTTAAATGTCATTCAACTAATTTTAATGTAGGACAAAGACAACATGAGTAAACACAAAATGCTGATTTTAAGTAATCATTTCATTTATTGAAATAGTCAAAACCTTTATAATCCTTGTGAAAAAGTAATTGCCCCCTAAACCTAATAACTGGTTGTGCCACCCTTGATGGCAACAAGGCAAATGAGTCTCTTACATTGCTGTGGAAGAATTTTAGCCTCCTCTTTTTGGCAGAATTGTTTTAATTCAGCCACATTGGAAGGTTTTTGAGCATGATCTTTCTAAGGTCACACATAGTATCTCGATTGCATTCATGTCAGGACTTTGACTAGGCCGCTCCAAAACCTTCACATTGTTTCTTTTGAGCCGTTCAGAGGCGGGCTTGCTTGTGTTCCTGGGATCATTGTCCTGCTGCATAACCCAACTGGACTTGAGCTTTAGGTCATGAACTGATGGCCAGACATCAGGGTTTTCTGGTAGAGAGCAGAAGTCATGGCTCCATCCTGTAGTAGCTCAGATCCTGAAGCAGCAAACACAACACATTACCACCGGGACTCGAATCTTCCAAAAACTTCCACTTGACTCATCAGTCCACAGAATTTTATCCAAAAGGTCTTGGGGGTCATCCAGATATTTTGAGCTTTTGTGATTTTTTTTTGGACAACAGTAGTTTTCACATTGCAACTCTCCCGTGGATGACATTTTTGCAGCCTTTGGAAAAATGTTGATAGGCTGGCCTACCTTGCCACATAGGGCAAGGTAGGGTTGGATAGCTGTTTACCTTCTATAAATCATCATTTAAAAGGGCATTTTGTGTTTACTCAAGTTGTCTTTGTTTAATATTAAAATTAGTTCGATAATCTGAACATTTAAATGTGACTAATATGCAAAACATAAGAAATCAGGAAGGGGGCAAATACTTTTTCACAGCACTGTATATTGTAAGGGATGGTGGAAGAAACGCAGAGAAGGAGGTACATGAAAATAAAAAAGCCTAATTAAAGAAAGGTAAAAAGATCCATTTACTCCATTTACGTTTTTGTAATGTTATCCATTTACTCGAGAAATAAAAAAATAAAAAAAGATCAATGCATTTCACAAAATTCAGCAGCTAACCAGAGTGGCAAGAAGTCAATAATATAACTGTATTAGACTTTCTAGATCTATTTTGAAATGTCAAATTCACAATATCCCACTATGGTGTCTTATGTCTATTTGAGGACTGTTGATCACTTCATTTCAAATCACAGTTCTAATTTCTTCTGCTGTGAAGTGTGACAAAAAAGTTCCTCTTGACATTTAAGTGAGATGTGGGTTTTCACATTATTCCTACACTGTGTGTTTTTTTGCTTTTAAATTATTTCTATTTATAAAACACAAATGGATGTTGTTGCGTCCTATCACATCCAGCTGTAGCCGCCGTGTTAGTTACAAATTGCCAAGTTCAAGGTCTGCGCCATTCCACTTTCTCTCCAGCAAACAAATATTCATCTTGCTTAAATCACAAGTCTTACATTGTAACAGCTATTGTTTTTTTGCCCAATGTTTGGAAAAGTAGCTAAAATCAAGAATAAGGTGAAGCCAAGAAAGCTTCCGACGTGGAACGAGACTGATAAATACAGGTCAAGAGTAGCAACTGGTGCTTACAGGTCAGGTTCATGCTTTTGTTTGTTGTGTATATTAAATCATTTTAGCCGGCTCAAACTTCTATTAAATAGAGGTGGGAAAGTCAAATGACGCTGGGGGTAAGCCAGGATCTAGGCTGGGTTGCTGAACCTTCACACAAGATGCTAAGATATTTGGAGAAACATATTTTCGTGTGCATTCACCGATGACACTTTCCTATTCCTACATTCTATTGTTCTACATACTAATGTTTACAGTATATCTCTCTATTAACATATTCTAAAGTTGCTGATTGTTTTTTTATTGGTTTGAGCAGTCTTTGTTCCAGGAAGGAGAAGAGGGAAGATAGGAAATGAATTTGATAATGCTGGTCCTGCCACAGGCTGCTGATGGTCCACAGAGCTCATGTTTAGGCTGCCGACAAACTCTTGTCCCTGTGTTGCATCCCTACGAATAAGTCTATAAATAACCACACATGGTGGCCACATTTCTCCTACAAAGTGTACTTCCTTCTTGTAAGGCAAACCCTTGTGTACTCATTGGATTCATTTGGTTTCAAAAGCTAAGCTGAGCAGGTAAAATCACTTTTCAAACTAAGGGGTTAATTATAATGTGGAAAATTATTATTGGAGAGTGAATAGCTTCCATATATTTATCAATCACTTGTATATAGACTTTGACACTCAATACAGGTCTACCCCATGTGACCCCAACATATCACATGTTGACTAGATACTGTATTATGCTTACATTATGCAAGAGAACAATTATGTGTAGCAATAAGATCTGTGGTTTTAAAGCAATATAAAAAAAAACTTTATCTTTTTGTGTAATCTTTACCTTTTCGTGCACCGTGTACTTCTCAGAGATTATGGAACCCTGCTGCTTTCCAAACTATAACCACCCAGCTGCAATCTTTTGAATGCTCTGAATAAACCACTTAAATCTATCTGATGGTATTTACCCCAACCAATATCAAAGTACCAAACATCTAGGCTAATGCGTTTTATTATACATCCAGCAATTTGTCAAAATAGGCAAGCACAAATGCTTCATATTGGCTTTATTATTAAAGCAATTTTCCGTCTAAGAAATACGACCACTAAATGCTGCTGGGTTAAGCACTCACTATAGCTTTTATTTATACACAATTCTGGTGTTCAGAAAATAAAGGCCGTTTAGTGCCCCCACAGAGATTCTTTGTAATCCCATGATAAATTTTACTCCGCAGAGTGAATTAACGCTTCAGGTTGATCTCTATCTTTAGAGGAGTTTTATAATACAAACTTTTGTGTTTTATTTAGAAAGAAAAAAAAGGTATTTTGGAACTTTTAACTTTTTGTTTTATACCTGTAGTAGAGTGAATAAGCACGACCCTATACTTATTTTAAGATTATTCCCTCAAAATGAATAGCTTTTGAATCAAATCCAAATGCATTGTGACCAAAGTAGAATTTATAACATATGTTTTTTATGATGAAAAAATTGTATGTGCTCACTTACAAAGACTTCTGCAAAATGTCCCTTAGCACAATTAATAATGACGCTACAGCTATCAAGTATGAAGTATCAATATATTATAATCAGAATTTAATATACGGCACTGCAAAATTTCAGATAACATTTTAGTCCGAAGAAATAAAGCCTTATGATGTTTGTTTTTATATTTTTTTTATTAAAAAAAAAGATAATGGTGAATAACGGTGAATGGTGAATACTGTAATATACCGTATATTCCGGCGTATAAGACGACTGGGCGTATAAGACGACCCCCAACTTTTACAGTCCAAATATAGAGTTTGGACTATACTCGCCGTATAAGACTACCCCTCTACCCAGCGTACAACAACCAGCCAATCACGGCAAGCAATGTACCTTACCGGTGATTTGCTGGTTGATTTGCTGACATATACATACATGCACTGCCCTTACACACACACACACATATATAATATATATATCTATATATATATCTACACATATGCCTGTCCATACATACACATTTATACACTGCCACCACACACCCCTGCCTTTACACACACATGTATATGTATATATATATATATATATATATATATATTTATATATATATATATATATATATATATACACACACGTATGTATATATATATATATATATATATATACACACACACACACAAGTATTACCTTATCTTCTGTCTTCTTTCTTCCATCCAGTTGTGGGAGCCCGATGTCTGGCACTTCAGACCTCGGCTTCCCTGCTCTCTAATCACTACGCGCCGGCTATTGATGCCGGGCGCCGGGACATGACGTCATCCCTGCGTTCGGCATCAATAGCCGGCGCCTAGTGATTAGAGAGCAGGGAAGCCGAGGTCTCAAGTGCCAGACCTCGGGCTTCCCTGCTCCCTCATCACTACGCGCCGGCAATTGATGCCGGGCGCCGGGACATGACGGCATCCCTGCGCTCGGCATCAATAGCCAGCGCGTAGTGATTAGAGAGATTGGTGGCTTCGTGGGAACCTCCGGCTTGGTAAGTACCCGGCGTATAAGACGACCCCCCACTTTTAAGAAGATTTTTGGGGGTTAAAAAGTCGTCTTATACGCCGGAATATACGGTATGTCTTTACAGATCTCTATGTTCTGGAGGTTGAAGACAGAGATATTGGGATTAAGGAAGCCTACACACCTGCAGAACAATCATCTAATTCCAGACATGACTCTATAGCTGCACTGTTGGCAAAGGCAAAGAAGACAGATGCTACTGTGAAAAATTCCTCTGGATTCGAGGACTGCTGTTTAAGAGGGTGGAGAAAACTCAGAAATAGAACATAAAAAAGCACATTGCTAACATGTCACACCAACCAGTGGCTGAACATGAATGCAAGATACACACTTTACATCTGGAACATAACAGTCAATTCGATCTTTTTCGTTGACGTCAATATTAATGTGTCAGGAAGTCTTCTACA
The DNA here is from genome assembly GCF_027358695.1 of Spea bombifrons. Lineage (NCBI taxonomy): Eukaryota > Metazoa > Chordata > Amphibia > Anura > Pelobatidae > Spea > Spea bombifrons. Next base: position 32,798,443 of record NC_071088.1, on the reverse strand, counting down.
TTTACAAAATGTGCATTATCCATGTAGAATAATACATTGTGGTGGGCATTTCTTTAGGTCCATTGCCATATTTTTATTCTTTTTCAAAAAAAATGACTGTACTGCTTTGTGATTAGAGGTGGGCTGTCCATGTCCTTTGGTTCATCAGACAGGGCAGTGGTACTCAAAAGGCTGTTTAGTTTTAGCATTTAATGGTATTTGACAAGAATTATAGTTACCATTGGTGGTACATGATGTCAAAATGTTTTAAAAGCTGTTCCTGGTTGGGAATAGGTTGAGAGACACTTGAAATCTCAGACTCCATGTTTTGGGGAGGTTGGTGGTCTACTTGCCACTGCATGCTTTTCCTTTTTCCTGTCTGGCTACATCCCGGGCACAATTCAGTGGTCTAAAATGGGATTTTTAAATGACTATAAATACTATCACCGGATACTACATTTCCAAATCTGAAGACCCTAGGTAAATGGCATTACCTGCCAAATTACTTGACCAAATTTCTTTGTCCCAGTGATGTCCCTATTTTACAAAAAGTTTCAGTAAAATCCCACCCGTAGCTAAACCTCTAACCATACCCCTTAAAACAAAAGTGTCCCTCTTTGGTCATACGTATCAGAGGTATGCTAAGGTACCAACTTTGAAAACAGGATCCAGATTAATGATTACACAAATGCATATTTTGAGCATGCACCCACGTAATGAGACAGTATTGCTGACTTGATTGCATTCACATTCGCTTTTTGCCTCATTGTACCTTTCCAAACTTTTGATCATTCTGACCAGCTGATGTTCTACTTCTCTCCAATAAACGATGATGTTGCATCGGCATACAAATTAAAATAACCATTTGTGAATGCTGTACATAATGATCACATTTTAGACATTCGCTCCTTACAAAGTGCACCGTAAAAAATTTCACCTGCGCCATATTTAATGAAAGCAGTTTTCACAAGAAAACCGAAGGTCAAAGGAAGTCAAGTTTTGACCCCTGGTTTACTTCATCTTCGGGCGTACGGTAAAGTGAACGCATTTCCACACAATAACAAAGCTTTTTTTGTACTTTCTGTTCTGAGTTCAAACTGAGTATAACTGGAACAACAATATTTGAATTCTTCACATTTCTCAGACGCCCTGCTGTTTCACAGCTGAGGCCCTTTTGTAACGTTCCAGAAATGCTTCTTTGTTTGTACTCCTGCTCTCCTGCGCCCTGTCCTCACATAAACAGTTAGGTTGCTGCGCTGAATTAAAACTGTTAATTTCTATATTTACCTTTTATTTAGACTTTAGCCATATTGCCAGTGAATTGTTATTATTTGTTACATCATTAACGCGCACCGTGTCACTTTGTAGGGAGTAATATTTCACCTATACATTGCACCAGCCAGTTTATAACCAAACAGAATACGTTGGTGAAATTGTTAGCGCCATTATTTTTGCCTCTTCCTGTTTTGATTGTATTCAGCATGATGTCTCTTTGGGAAACAACGGTGTTAATTATGTTTAATTAAATGAACAAGCCAATCAAAAAATAAGATTCCTGTGGAGGGCAACTTATTATAAAAAATATTTTATACATCATGTTGACTAACACTTACCTGATTCCTGGAGATAACGATACACCAAGAAATTCACTTCATCACTGGTTATGCTCATCTTAGCCCAACCTCAAATGATGAGGTCCACAGGAAGTGATATCCCCACTCTAAAAGATAAAAATACACACATATATATATATAATAACAAAAAAAAAACAATTATAAGCCAGCTACACAGTCCCAGTTCGCTCGTTTTTCTATTTCCTGCAAAATACAAACGTAATGTGCTCCTTTCCTTTGATTTTGTTGTGAAAATCAATTCCATGTCCCTTATTTTTAATGTAAAATGTTTTGAACTTTTACATGAAAGCTTTTTACTGTACAGAGACGGCACTCACATCCTACAAAATACATCCTGTTCTAAGCTGTTAAAATCACTGTAAAGCACAAGAAAGAGAAAAAAGAAATAAGGAAAGCATTTCCCTTGTTGCAAGATCTGTTTTAGTGTTACGTGTGTTTATGGTATACAGCATAATAGAATTGTAAATAATGACTCCTATATGGTACATCTAAGAAGGCGACAAAGCTCAAAAAAAATAAAATTAAAAATATTTAACAATAATTTATAATGTAACATTTAATCCCCTTGTAAATTAAATTGAAACCTGATAAGATATTTTTATCCCCTACAAGTCCCACGTTAAATGTTGATTAAATATGCAATTTTAATTGAAACAAAAGGTCACATTTTGCATATACTTAATTACAAATGCTTGACAGAATATTTATTTCTTAAATTAGAAATAACTATTTTTTCACACTAATAATAAGATGCATTTGCTCTTAATAGAGCAGGGAGTTTTCATGAAGCCTTAAAGGAGAACCTTATTAATAGAATCGCATTAAAAATTAGTTTTCAAAAATATTGGGCGGTATTCTTCTTTAAAAGACAGAGTTTTTAGATAACATAATGTTTTCTAATAAATGGCTAACAACAATTTGTATGTGCTATTGCTCTGTTATTTTACCCCAATCTACTAGGCAAAGCAGACATTTTGAAAAAATGCAATTATTTACCATATTCCAAACTTGCCTACCAGGTTCTAAAAGTCCTCACAATAAGCGGGCACTCGATTCTTTGCTATTTGGTGTGATGTTGCCAGAAACCATGTTCAAAAATATCAACTCATATGTTTCATGGCCCAAATGCTAAAGAAGGCTACCTCAGAAACGCTTATTAAACATGTTTTGGTTGGGCAGTTAAAGAACATGGATAGAAAAGCAGACAAACAAAAGAGATGGCTTCTTCATCCCAGGCTTATCTGTATTCTCTTTCAAACCATTTTAATACTGAAAATATAAGTACGATTCTGTGGCCTAGTTCAATTTTGCACATATTTTCCTAGAGTAGAAAAAAGTCTGATGGAATATTTTGTCGTAAAGTATAAAATGCACAATAGGACACATTACCTAAAAACTAAAATAACATTTTATGGATTCCAGTCAAGAGCAAAGCACTTTAAGACCATACAAAGGAGACGGAAATGTACTCTCCTCTCTTTAGAAATGTCTTGTCACTGTGTAACTACAACCAGATATGAAAACTGATGCTGCAAACTTCGGATTATTATGTTAACATTACATTGTGTCCAGAAATCCAAAATCAATTCAAGGTGAATATGTATTTAATACTTGTTGCAAAAAGTCCATGCAAAATGCGGTGGATGTTTACGCAAAGAAACCATATTATATATTACATATTCATTAATAAGAACTTTTTTAATAAGACATTTGTAGGTAAAGGTTCTTATGGAAAAAGTCCTTATGACTTAAAAATTATATTAACATCTATGGTACTTGCAGTCACCACCTCCAGAGGCAGTGCCTTCCAGAGGTTTACAGCCCTTACTGTCAAGAACTTTCCTGTGACTATAAGGTAGCCTTTTATTATCTCCTGTCTGTTGAGAGAAGATATGTCGTGTAGGACCTCATTGGGACCTCAAGTGTATTCATAGACATGAGTTATGCCATCTGGTTTCTGGCTCAGTGATAATTGTATCTTGAATAGTGCAAGTCTTGTAAAGTAACAAGATCTTGAGGATGGCAAAACACAACTTTATTTTCTACAACTACAAATACTTACAACAACGTTAACTAATACCACTGAAAATAGATTCAATGAAATCCCTCAAGCGAACATCAAAAAGTAAAGATGTGTAATATCAGTAAAGAACAACAAATATAGAAACTGAGACGTTTCTCTCTTTGCAATTATTTTGAGCTACAGAGCAAACCCATACATGGCTTTGGTGACAAATGTTCAGAATGGAATCATGTAAATCCAATAATACAACTTTGTGGACCTTTATTAGGTACTATGCATGGCTGATTACAACACGTAATATGAACCATGTCTAAAGAAAATGTAATTTTGGTAACTAATTTCTAGAGAACTCTCAGCACTTTTTTTAATGTAATTTCTTAATTTTATGATTTGTAGCAGCATGTTAATAATTTATTCTATGAACAGAATATTTTTGTATTTTGTAGAAAGTTACTTTTGATGGTGCAGTATTATGAACTTAAGGTCAACGTGGCTAGCCAAAACCAAAATGACTTAGGCACTACGTTCATGCATCAGTGTTTGGAGTTATCTGTTTTATTCATAAATGACCCAACTCAACCAAGGACAACAAACTCCCACGTGTCACGGGCCACCTCTACAAGCGGGTGTGTGTGCTGTACGGAACATAAATTATCAAATAAGACTGAGTGGATGAGTGACAGGTGGATAATCATGCAGGCTGCAAACTGAGTCATTCTAAGAATTTCAATATTTCTGCAGCTCTTGCTTGTCCATCATCATCTGAAAAGTAACATTTTCTCTCTATGTGCACTGATGAATACACAATATATAAAGGGCCAGCCAAGACTTGAGTTGGCAAAAATAAGTACGACTAAAAACTGTTTTTTTTTATTTTTATTTTGGCTTGATATGAGAGGGAATGAAATATAATCATGAAAATAGAAAATAATTACATGTATAACCAAATCACTTTTCTTTTATGTTTTATATTTTCATCAACAGACAAAATGTCTTAATGCAAAAAGGATAGGAGGTAATTTAAACGAACCATGGTATTTTGGCATATTCTTCATTGTGTCCAATCCATAGTCCAATATGGATGGATTACTCTCAAAAGTAACCTGTACTCATCATTTGCAAAACATCTACCCATATATGGCCAAAATAAAGTGGTCAGAAAATAAAGCTCAACATTTTCTTAGATAATATTAGCACGCTATTATTTTTATGTAGCCCTTCCAAATAAAGAGGGAAATAAGCCTCTCTGTTATTAAAAAATGTGATTAGGAAACCAAATTCCTCTGATATAAAAGCTTTGTTCTTGAGAGAAGTTTGGCATGGTTGACTTTTCTACAAATGCTCTTTCTATAAATATATCAGAGATTGAAACAAGATATTTTCTTCTATGGGTATAGTCAAACATCAAGCTCTGGTATTCGAACGTTTATACTTTTAGCTGGTTGGAGCAGTCAAAGCAAAGTTTATTCCACCAGGACTGTCAGTCTGAAGATTTAAGTCAGAGTAGATGTAAATTTATACCCATAAATCTACAAGTATAGTAGATTTATGGGTATAATTATTAAGTTGTAGTGTCACACAGTTCATCCTCTATAGATAAAAAAAAAATGTATAGATATATTTGGTAGATTACTAGGAGTTATTTATTGGTTAGTATTTAATAGAGCAAATAAGTTGACATGGTTCATAATGATACCTGATTTCTTTTTTATCTGGTGGTTTTGCCCTGTGAGAAAGTAACACCCATGTAATAAGGCATGTTAATTCATTAATTACCTCTGATTTCACTTCTAGGAGTGCATCCATGGTATCTTTCTAAATAAAAACATTCTACACATAGTAACTAAGTAACTATGTTAAGCAGAGTTCTGTAGAGTCACAACAACCGTGTTAATGGCATGATTCAATGTGTAGCAAAGCCTAATAGCTCTTCAAGAGTCTAAGGTATCTCAGTTGCCTTCACACAAGCCCTTGATGGAAAAGGAAATCCATCCATATAGCATGATAGCGTGATTACACACAAAATGTAGCTTCAAAAAGTGTCCTAAGCGTAGGAATAAGGTTGTCATAGCATGGGAGAGAGTGCATGCTACTAGTATAAGACACAGTTAAAACAACAAGGGCAGATCACCCTATAAAACAAGAAGTTACTATATATAATCCATAATACCAACCATACCAGAATCCAAATACATATAACGCGCACAATGCTATAGTATAATACGGCCAGATATAAGGACTTTTTATGCATGTAGAAATGGGCTGCCATCCATCCTCAAATCTGTGGGAAAGTCCTTAATTTAGGGAGAACATCACTCTCAGCCACATAAAAATCTCCCTACCAGACACTGCACTCTCAATCATAGACTGCACTCTCAACCATACAGTCACAGACACACAGATCACATTCAGACACAGATACCTTAGCCAGCCACAAATTGCTTCAAATTTATATTTTATGTTATTACATAGCACCATACAATTACATGCATTTATATTAAAAAAGATAGTAGAATGATAGATAGTAGGTTATGCAAACATATGGGACGCTATCAGTTTTTCCATTTTATTGTCTATGGCAGGCCTAACATTAATGTTGTGTAGCATTGTAATGCAAATACACATGGGTTTCTTGTATATTTGGCAATACATTTTTGGATGCTTACCAGCAATACATGTGGTATAAGACTGCATCATTGGTCAATTTGTTTATTTCTATTGGTTAATGACTGGGGAGGTGGAAATTCAACTAATCATCTGGTGATTAAATCTGGATAGATTATTCTTTCCAGGAATATAGACCTAGATATATTGTCTTTCCTGAGTGAAACAGACAGATTGAAGCAGCAATAGATAAATTGAAGTTGTATGCAAATTTACCTCTACATTAATCTAACGCTTTAACATTTACAAATGTATTTAAAGGTACACAGAGTAATTCATTCGTAGTTATTGATCTTTCTATGCTAAAAATACAATAGGGAACTTAAAGGAGGATGCTGACGTTTCTAATATTTTAAATATTAGTTGAATAGACAACATTGTACAATTTGAGGGATGCAGGTTAGTAGGAAGCATCATATTGTTAAATGAGAAGTTCCATGGAAAATAAAGTACAACGCTCTATAGTATAGTAGCTTTAGCATTAACAAAACCTGGTTTTATCTCATTCTGTTTCAGCCAACTTTGTTTATCTGCAGATCTTGAGCCTGCCATTTTTGTCAGTCATGGGTCATGGCTTTCCATTCTTCAACAACACACTGAGCTAATGCTTTATGGCAATGCTAATGAAGTATGTTCCTCCATAGACATTAATGGGTCAGAATGTCTAGTAGGGTTATTAGAAATGAGCCAATGTACTGTTTACCATAGGTCAGTATGATAAGGAGTCAGGGTGTCTAGTAAGTTGGGCTAAGTCATAACAGAGCTAGAACACAAATTGCTATAATGCAGCTGACTGAAAACATTATATTATGCGAAAACTAGAAATAGCACCATATTTTATTTAAATATTTAACCTGATAAATATTTTATATTAGATACGTATTCCATTTTAAATATTAAATCTGATACTAGTAATCAGAGGGATCCTCTTTATGATACTGATGGGTAATAGACAGCATTTCACTTTTAATTTGACCATATTGCAAAGGTTGGATTGTTTCACTAGGAAAACATCTGTCATCTCCAAGGCAATCTAAAATTATCTTATATTCCATTGCCCTATCTCACAAATTAGGTCACATACAGATCTTATGGAATCTCTGAAATATTACTTTCTTGCCAGTCCCTGCTGTCTTACATGCATTACCCATTTAACCTGTTCCTTGCCTTCTCTGGTTAGAAGGACGTTTGAGACATTCCATTATAGAAAATGTGTATGTGAATGCAGGGCCGGAGTGGCAATAATGGGGTGGCTGTGGCACTTTAAGGCCAGCGGCCGCCGGATGATATGAGCGCCGCTGATGGCTAAATATACGTGTCAGCATGCTACATTTTTATGCATTTCGAATAAAGGTGCCCCTTTTTGTGGGCACCCAGCCAAGATGACGTCAAGGACACAATGTAGAATTCTCAATGAGGTAAAAAAGAACCCTAGGGTAACAGCTAAAGGCTTAAGGGAACCATTGGAACTGGTTTACATCTTGGTTTCCCTGAAGTTTGCCAGGCACCTTGAAACTTATTTTGTGGACTGATAAAACTAAGGGCGAATTGTTTGAGAAGAACACGCAGCACTATGTGTGGCATAAAAAGGGCAGTGCATACCCACATGAAAACATCATCCTAGGTATGGTGGAGGGAGCATCATGATTCATAGCTGCTTTACTGCCTTAAGGCCTGAACAGCTTGCCATCACAGAGGGGGCTATAAATTCCCAAGTGTTATACAGGATAATGTCAGGGTGGCTGTCTGCCAGCAGAAGCTGAGTAGAAGTTGTGTGATGCAGCAGGACAATGAAACTTAAACATCAAAGACAATCTGCCTTTTGGAGTGGCCCAGTTGGAGCCAAGACCTTAACTCATTAGATATACTGTGGAATAACCTCAACAGAGCTGTTCATACCAGACATGATAGGAATATGGTTGAGTTTGAGCAGTTCTGTAAGGAAGAATGGTCTAAAATTCCTTCTGAACATTGTGGAGGTCTGATCTACAGCTACAGGAAACACCTGTTTGACCTTATTGCTGCCAAAAGAGTTTCAACCACAGCGGTTATTATATCCAAGGGTTCACTTTGCGTGTTCAATAAAGACATTAAAGATTATCATTGTGAATTATTATCTTAAGCACATTGTGTCTGATGTACAAGAGATCACATTTTATGAACAATAAATGCAGAAAACCAAATAATTCCAAAGAGTGCATTTACTTTTTCTTGCCACTATGTATATACATTATACAATCTGATACCATATATTCAACAATATTATCTAGTAGAAGAAATTTCCTACCCTCCCTCCCCAAATTGTATGTAAAAAAAAAAGTGGCCCAGATTGTTAGTTTGGAGTTTTAGAACTCAGATGTTCGCCTTAAGGTGCATACTGCTTGGTTGATGATTTAGGTGTTAGATGTAGGAGGCATCTCCGTATGGTTACTGTATCAAAGAGTGTTTTAGGGTTATTGCCCGTCCCATCGTGTCAGGAGTTTCATAACGACCCTTGGCTTTTGGCGGAGCTGAAGCATTGTCAGTAAACTCTGTTTTCATGTCTGTTTCTGTGAGTTTTGATGGGTATAGTTACTATTACATGTCTTGTAGATCCTCATATAATAAAATATCTGATGAAGGCCACTATTTACTGAATATTTTCTGAAGAATACTCTATGGAAGAAGTATATCAGAGTTTGGTAAAGATGGGCCAGTCAGAAGATCTAGCCAACTGGCCCATGATCCCAACTGTCCACAAGTGGGACGTGAAAATCAAGACCGTAGGAAGATATACAACTTTAGTTGTGCAAAGTGCAGAGCTACACTTAGATGCTTCTGCCCTGGTCTACAACAAACTATACAACCTATATTTCAGTGTTATGTTTTTTTTTTACATTTTTTCCCAGCATTGGTACAAAATGCAGAAAGTGAGGATCCCACATTCTCAGCAAACTTTAGCCCTACCTTGGTTCAAACAATCAAGATAATGCTGACATCATTTTAGGATCCAGACACACTGATATAGCTCTGAGGCTCAAAGAAGGGCTATCCAATATATATATATTTATTTAGCGCTGTCCATTTTTTGTTGACATTTCTGTTTTCTTTCACATACCAGTTTATGACATTTTACTTTCTGGTTTTTATGCTGGATGCTTAACTTAAGGATATGCTGCTTTTTTTCACTATTTTGATATGAATTTATACATGTTTTTCCCCAAGGGGTTCTTATAATGAATTTTTCAATTTTCACGGTGGTGTTTGTCACATTGTAGCGCTGTACACTTTTCCTTTATCTTCCTTGTCACAATCCTCGCTGTGATGATTGCTTTATGGTAGAATTAAGATGTTTTATCGATTGGCCTTGAATATTCATAGGGTATTCACCGCAGTCCAGTAAGATAACGGCTTGTTAGTTTTATTTATGAGCTTGTGATAATACGATACCTACGATTTGAGAGCATGTAAGTGTAAGCGTACTACGTTATCTCAGTATGGTTACACATTTACTTACACAAAGCCTTTAATGAAAAGACCCCAAAGAGTAAGACAATATAAATTGACAGCTCAATGGGCAACCGGCCTCTGACCACCACTCCTGGGACAGAGGTATGGTGTCTGCAAAACGAGACTGTCCCACTTGAAACGAGACACTTCAGAGGTTTTATCTGTGATCCACAACAAGGACAGGCTAGTAGTAAAACTATAGCAATAATAACAAAGGCATAACTGCATAAAATAATATTTGTATATGCAGGGAAAGTATTTATTGATCCCCTTTCATTGAGGAATGCCAACCAAATACTTACCGGCAATACTATTTAACAAATGGACCATGCTGTTCCTCTTAGACAAAACATTTAATGGGTCCCCTGGCATGAGTCTGAGTTTCATCATTTAAAAATGAATATAGAATATAGAAATGTTTAATTATGTGCCATTAATACATGTTTATGAATGCTCAAAAACATATGATTATATACCTTTTTTATGGGAATGGTTTTACAATTAATCAATGCTAAAAATGAAGTTTCGCGTACAGAATTTACTTATGAAAGTGTTAACATCGGCATAGTACATAGAAGAGCCACGTTAACTAATTTCCTTCCAGGAGGCTTTGATAAGTAGCGTGTTGATGGTTTTGCCAATGATTTGACTGGCTGTTAAGACACGAGAGCTGATTTGGGAGAAGAATCCATTAATTTGTACTCCTGTTTATCTAACCAGCACGTCCATTTATCATACTTCCAAGTGATGAGGCATGGCTTTAATATTTGATTATTTAAATGTCACCGAACTGAAACCCTGCCTTATTAGCAGTGCATGATAAAACTGATAAAGATCATTCCGGGGGGGAAAAAATGCTGTTTTTGTGCTGCAAATAGGTCAATCATGCATTCATTTTGATTATTATGTAATCACTTCTAAGGCCCCAGTAAAGCTGCATAATAGAAAGAACAATTTAAAGAAATTAACTCAAATGGAGTATAAGAATAATTTATTCTAAAAGTGATTTCATTTTTTGTACCATCTCCAGCATCATAGTTGAAACCTACTATTATGTAATACTTATTATTGTACCGTTAATGCCTTTAACGGGTAATACATTATACTGCTAATCTCTCACCAGAAAAATAAACAGACACAACACTGTATGAAAATGGCTAGTTTATATTAATTTGATAATTTAGTGAATAAATTAATCACTTTTAAATTGATTTAAATTGTACATTTACAGAGTCCATTTTAACCATATGGACAAATGTTATGTTATATAATATAATTTCATGGTAGCTGTTTTGTTGACAGCTTAATGTCCTTAATAAATCTGAGAAGGTTACCATTGGAGCTGCATCTTTTGCCATAAAGCATCATTACACTGTGTTGTGCTTTTAACATAAGAAGCATTACAGATTTCCAAAATAAAGAACTCCAATAAGAAGGCATTATAGTGATGAAAAAATTCAAATTACTTTTCAACACATAACAATGCTAAAAAATTCACAGATTAATAACAGGTAATTTAATCTTATGAAAGAGCCAACCACGTTAGACTCCATCAGTTATCCCCCCCATATCCATTTCTCCTTTAAAGTGAAATTAAACTTTTCATAATGTTTGCATTATTAAGAAAAAAATGTAGAGTGCTGAGGGGTGCCGGCATGCCTAGGAACTCTCTGGGTTTTGCCTGGAGCATCCGGGTGAAACACTGCTTCTCTGGGTCACTGTGGGAAACTCCAGGTCCCGGGATAGGCATTGCGGCACGCCTCACTCCCTACCCCCTTCTCCTTTAAAAATGGCATGCGTCGCGTGACGTCGGAGGGAGCACCTGCAACATCATCAGGACCTACTAACCGCATCCCCCATTGGGGGCTCCAGGGAGCCAGTGAGTTTCCAGGTATGTGTGCCTGTGAGGTCACAACCCCTGATTCCTGCATGATAGCAGGGATCAGGCTATTTTTCACCAATGTGTAGACATGTTTTTGTTTTCTTTGGTTACCATGGTAGCAAGCAGCCACATTAGGCTGCCTGCTCCATGGGCCGATTGGGGCCTAAAGGTAGCGACATAAACATACTTTGCTGACTGATCTGCAGCCTTCTCTTCACCTTCTCATTTGAAGCCTCACTTTGAACAGTAAATGCAAACTACTAAGTCACATACATACAACACACAAGACTTTAGCTGGGACTGGGGAAAAATATAGAGAAAGGGGGGCGCACAATCTAAAAAAACTAAAAGGCATACACATTAAGATTTCAGGGTCGTTGCTAGAATAATAATAATACCAAGGTATGCACTGAATTCTTGCTTTGCTTTGTGTAAGATGGCTGGTGGTCAGCTCTGGTGCTGATGGGCAGCCTCCACAACACTACAGATGAGTGATTGGGCTACACAGTGCTCACCATATATTCACTCACCACATATACCTTTTTGGCTCCAGGGGTCTACTTTGCCAAACATATCATATATGTAGTTGGCACTGAAAGGAAAGTCCCAACTGTGGACATACTACCCATCATCATCCACAAGCAACGACAGGCAAAGTGTTTGTACCCAACACTGATGACAGTGGTGCACACTGCATTTTCTGCAATAACTACCACAAACCTTGTCCAAGCTTTTCTTTAGTTTACTTTACATGCGTTAACCAATTAAAAAGTACTAATTTATTCCATGCAGTCACTCTGCATAAGGACTCTGTAATGAATTAACATCATTTTACAATTACACTGAGCTTCATAAAAGTGCACGGGTAAGTGAGGTTCAAATTAAAACCTAATTCTCTCTCCACCTAGAAAAGGGAATTTTATAGATGAGTGATTTAATACATTAAAAATTCACTGGGTTTTTATAAGAAGCGGGATGCAGGTAATATTACTAACTTCGCTTGATTAGAGATGCAGTCACATTGTAACTCAGGCTCATAAAACGGATTATTTTGTTTATGGGGTGTGCAGATACAGGGATCATGTGGGAAATGAATGTTGACAATAGTATAAGTCATTTGAACTGAGCTTATTTCAAATGATTTAGAGTAAGTCGGAATACAAGTAATGTTTGCAGATTTCATGCCTCTGAGAATTCCTTTGATAGGAAACTATCTATTTTACCATAATAAAGCAAACACCAAGGGGGTGAAGTATGCACTGTGCATATACTATTATCCAGCACATATTTCAGGCTGGCAGCAGGCGTTCATGACTGTGTTCTGTTCTTTAATTTAAGAGACAGACGTTTGCAATATATTATAATAGGAAGAAATGAAATAATACATGATTGTTTTGGGAAGAAAAGTACAGTGGTTTCGAGTCAAGCAGCCATATACCAAACTTTGTTGTACACCTTTTATTAAAATCATCTTAACTCCTGCGAATTTTACGAAAACTAGACATATTATAGGGCTGTGCTGAGGTGGGGGCGCACAACATGCAGACAGCCTGTAACTGAAATGACCAGTGGAACATGCCCCCGCGGTATCATCGACACTGGCATAATGGAGGCCCCTGCAGGCCACCAGTTGCACACCCTTCTGGGCACCCTACTAGGCCAGCGCTGTGGTCTACGCTTCTCCGGGTCCAACAAGCTAAGTCTTAGACAAGGGTGTGTAGACTTTGAAAGAGCGGAAAAGCTGGCACCAGTCTACCCCTCCTGAGGCAAAAGTTGCGTGTGTGCAAGTCTAAATAATTATGTTAGTGTACATATATTACTGTGGGTGTATAGATATGATACTGTGTGTAAGTATGTTAGTATGTGTGTAAGTATGTTAGTAGGTGTGTGTGTACCTGTGTTAATGTGTGAATATGTTCCTGTATGTGTATATAAATGTTAGTCTGTGTCTTTTTGTTCGAATTTGTCTGTATGTTAGCGCATGTGTGTGTTAGTATGTGTAAGTATATTATTATGTTAGTGTAAGTATGTGTGTAAGCATGCTGAAATGTTAGCGTGTGTGAAAATGTTACTGTGTGCGTACATGTCATGTCAAGTGTGTGTAATATATATAGATATATATATATACACATATACACACACACTGACTAATACATATAGTGTGTGCATGTTAGTCTATTTTGTTGGATAATGTATGCTTGTATATAATATGTGTGGTGCTAGTGTTTGTGAGTGTATGTTGTGTGTTTTACTGTATGGCATTAGCGTGAGTGTGTATATCATCATGTGTAGAGTGTGTTGGTGAATTGGTAAACGGTGTTAGATTGAGTGGGTGTTAAAGGGAGTTTGCATGTTAGGGTGTATGTGTGTTATAGGGGGCCCTGAAGAAATACAGAAACCACTAACCCTAGGCTCGCCTCTTCTCTCATAAGGTGTGCTTATGGGAAGACCATAAGGCAGAGTGATGAGTGCAGCAATGGTTGGGACAATGGGATAGACATGGGGTGGGGTGATGGGAGGTGCATAGAGGCCCAGGCATTTAGCCTGTACTGGGCCCCAAGATATCTAGTCCCTGCAATAAAGTAATGCATGAATAAGCATTTATTTTTTAACACCTCTTTCTTCTCTTAAAAAGGAATGATTGTTGTTCCATTTTCTGTTGATATGATTTATTCTGTAAAGTTGAATAAATACAGTTTTAAAGGAAAGAAAAATGACCAAAAGCAGTTGCCATCTTGGTGCCGTCCAAACCAGTGGTAAATACATATTATCATTTACCCTGAAATATTATTGCTAACAGTGATCAATATGTAGAATGCAAAACGCAGTGAAATACAGCAGAGAAAAATGCTCGGTGATAATTTTACATTTATTACAATAAAGATTTTATGCTGATTTTAAAAGAAATTTAGATTTCCTCCAAGAAATGTTTTTGTACCTATTATTCGATAGAAATGAAAGAATAAAATATGTGAGACCAGGCAGCAATAAATAACACGTAATCTGCATTTCTTCTTTCTCATCATCCTTGGTTTATACTTTACATGTCATGTATTTAAGCTTCTTTATGCAACATGCGATGTGGAATATATCAATTGATTTTCTGGCAGTGAATATTTGTTATGTCAATTAGTGAAGCTTAGAGTTTGTCTGCAAAACAATAAGTCATGTACAAAATAAGTGAAGGCAACCACATGTGGAATACCTTTTTTACAATCTCTCTAAATATTTTTTTACTCACTAAGTGTTAATGTTTTGTGACTGCCCATCCATCATTGGGCATGCGGTTCACACTTTAAAACACTTAAAAATAACCGGCTGCTTTAGAAGAAGTCAAAATGAGTTTATCAATACTTTTAAGACTTTCAGGTGGCAGCTTGTATTTTAGAAAAAACATGCTGCTTCCTCTGGGTGACCGGCGGTCCCAGCCTGCAGGCAATGATGTAGTCGCCGACAGCCAGTCATTGCTCCCGTAGCGAGCAGAACAATTTTACACAAGAACCAGTGCTTAACTAGATCCCTCCTAATGTCTGTAAGCCAGAACCAGCTTTGCTCAACTTTGATCTCAGGTGATTGGCTAATATGTGCTCTGACATCATCAGCATGCCTCTGCAGTCATCACTGGATGCATCACAGTACATAAACCATATTTTCTCAAAATTCCAATGGGGAAATAACAAAGAAATCATTTGTGAATTTAAAAAAAGGAATGATGATTGTGATCTTTTCAAGTAGGGTGACTATTGCTAAGTAAATTGCTAAAGCAATCCAGCACTGGAATTTGTTGGTTGCACCATTATTTAATATTTGTATGTTTTTAAGATTTATATATTTTTTTATTTTTACGTCATGTATGCCTACCTCAAAGGTATTTCATGAAAAGTATCCTCCAGAAGAACAAAAGCATGGTTAAAATGTTGGCTATCAGAAGAATAATTAGGGTAATTAAATCAGGGTAATCTGTAATAAGACAATCTTCTGAACTAATTGTAATGTAACCTATTTTGGTTGCTCGGCTGCAAGTGCCAAAAAGTGGTTTCATAGTTTTATTATATATATATATTGATAAATTGATCTAAGCACTGTGTGCCGCAGTTTAATAATTCTCCATCTATAGGAGGAATATAGATAGGATCTGCCAGCGTGAAAACAAATGGAATACAGCTGCATGCAGTAAAAAACATTATCTGAGCTGTGAGATATTTCTGTTTTATATTATCAAAAACTGCTTGGTGCCTTATCTACCTCGGAGAACTTTCTAAATAAGTTGAGACTCAGACCACAACAAATATTAAGCAGTAAATAGCCCAGATATTAACCCTTCAATAGCATTTCAAAGGTAACTCACATCATACCATTGTAAGCCTTTGTTATTGTCCTATGTTTGCAAAGAATATATGTAATATTGCAAAAAGTTGCATAAATAATGTTCTGTATTTCATGCAAGTACTCATCTGTTCTCACTACCTAGAAGACTTTTGGAGAGCGGAACATGGCACTGATGGTGTCACAGTTGACGTAGGGTTCGACATAATCACATATATATATTTATGAGCCAGATGACATCAACCGTCCTTATGCAAAGACATAAGAGATCCTGCTACTTTATAGATACAGATTAGACCTCACCTAGAGTATTGCCTTAAGGACTGGAGTGATATAGGTATGAGATGAGAGAAGGGCTTCTAACGTGATACCTGGGTAACATGAATTTAAAACAACTGAAACTGTGAAAACATTTTGATGAATGCAAAAGGAAAGATTATTTTTCAAATTATAACAACTGTTAGGGCATTGACTAGAAACTATACTTGAGTCCATTGGTCTCCCCACTCCAAGAGTTAAAGGTCCGTACGAGCGACTCTATTGGTCGCCGGCAGAGAACTCCTCTGCCATTGGTTGATGGCAGACGAGCCCCCTGCCAGCGACCAATAGAGTCGCTCAAACAGTCTTTTAAAATCCTGGTGCCGCAACTTGGCTCCAAGACTTAAAGGTCCGTACCGAAACTATACATTTTTAGGCTTGTGCAGAAAATGAACTGAGCATATGAAACATGTTAAGTGAGTATGTGTTCCTTCACATTTACTTATCCAGAATATCAACTGGTTTTGTTCTTAATAGTTAAATATTTCTTGAGCAGAGTAGTTCTGTTTTTGGTGACCAGTTACACTCATTATCCTTAAACAAATAGAATTGAGTAATTCAATGGCACAAAAACTTCTAAACACATTTACATAGATGGGAAGCATGTTGGCTGAAACTGTGAAACATTAAGCTAGTCACCATTTCCTGCACAATACACATCTGTGTGACATTTAGCTAAAGACCACATTTTGTGGCATTTCTTGCATGTTTCTTTTTGTTCATTTCAAAAGTGCCAACATAATCTGAAACTTTCCGTAATGAGTTTATAGAAAAACATTAAAAACGTGTAAAATTAACACATATAAGAATACACAATAGTGAAGGTCTCTACACCTGTTATGACAATACTAATGATGTTCAAGATATTCAATTGTGAACTATGTCTCATTCAATTGGTTAAAACAGCATCAAATGATCTACAGTGCAGAATGGGAAGCTAATGTGAACTTGGTCCATAACGACTTAAGTGATAAGGATTTGCTGGTACTGAGAGAGGATTAGGCTTGAAACAGATAAAGGATACCGTAGAGGGCTAACAATCGCACAATGCTTTAAGAGTGTTGTGTTCCTTAGCACTCAGCATCTTGGAGAAAAAGTTATGGTGCAAGCCTGGATGTCCATCTCTGTGAAAAGATGTTCCATTGATAAATTCACACTGCGCTCAAGATAGTGCTGCCGTGGTTTCATCCTTTCAATGTTATGGTAATCTTTGGTCTTAAAAAAGGTGTTAGTTTTAGGGTTATTCAGATTAAGAGTTGGAATATGGGAATGCAGCAAAGTTGGGGGTTGTCTTAGGTCTGAACCAGGCCAGTGCTTTTACTACCACTTTCCTCCCCATCGAGCTCCTTTTGCTGAGTGCTGGGATATGATGTCATATCATAAGGATGTGTGGTCCTGAATACAGCAAGCTATAAAGTTTGTGCCACCTAGGCACACATCTCCAAAATATCATTGGTATGGATTCAAGGGAGACCAGATCTTCCCAAGTGGCCTGTTGCTTAAGCAGCGCACTGAGAAGCCTTATTTCACGATAGGCCAATCTCCCCCTTTATTATGTGGCAGAGGGGCTACCACCCTCCACACCGCTGGCCTAGTCAGCTGAGGCCAGAATATGACACTGTGCTGACTTACTAATAAAAAAAACCCACAATAAAGCATTTAGTTTAAGAAAAATAAAACATGACAGGCACTGCTTATTTACTTAGATTATTTTTATAATGCTAGAGTTTTATATGGCACATTATTCTAATATTTCATAGAATACTACAAAGAGCAGTAAATGAGCCGTGCTAGCTTTTTTTTTTAACGGAAAGCCTATCAAAGAATGAATTTCAACACAGTACCCTGTGGCGAGGTCCATACTCGGAGGGTAATGAGTGAGTAATCTCCACTAAACACAGAGAGCGGGAATGAACAGCTTTCTTTTGTGTTAACGAGAATCGTCGATAAGGAGAGATGGTGTGTAATATCCCCCAAGGGAGAGTACACATCTATAAAAATAATTAAAATGCATTTTGTTTCCTCTTGGGGTAATTGTATGAAATTGTTGAAGCAGAGGAGAAGAGAAGACAGAACAATAACTCTGTAGATAACGTAAGTCAGCTGGAAATTTAATTTGATAACGATCTTTATTTGCAAATTGTGTAAAAAGTTAACAAATTCACTTGGCCTTACTCTGGGGTTAAAACAGAAGATACATTGACATAGTGTTCTTAGCTCGTGACTCTAGTTAATAGAAACATGTTTTTTTTCCAGCTAAATCAACATCTTTATTGTATAAGTTAATGGATTTTAATTCATACAAAGTTGTTGCTAGCGGACTGTAACGTCTACCTGCATCCATTTCACTGAACATCTTGAAATGTTTTAACACTGACCAGCAATCAATATACTGTACTTGTGACAGATGCCGTTTTCACTGTAACAGGGTAGTTAGGGTAGTTTTGAGTAGTTTACTACATTTGATTCTGAAAGGGTCAAACAAATAAATCTAATTATTTTACTGCTGGTGCATTTCATTGGGTTCACTCTGCTTCTTGTTCTGTCTCTTACTTCTCCTGTCTTCCCCGTTTGTCCTGGGTCTCCGCAGCATTATCATGTAGTAGTTCTGTGACAAGACTGACCCTCGGCGTACATCCTCTCCCCGGAATGGAGGAATGGGGGGGGGGTGTGCTCCACTATGGGAAGTACTACACCAGGTCAGAATAATGCAGATGGATCCGCAGAGAAAAGGAAGTATAAAAAGTGTCTTTTTCTCCAAGGATCCATCTACATTATTCTCAACTGGTGTATTACTTCCACAATAGGATGAAGCCTCGGTGCATACCCTCTCCCCCAATTGGAGGAAATTCCTACCCCACTCTGTAGTAATTCTGCAACAGGGTGGAGCCTCGACGCACATTACAGGGACATCCTCTCCCCTATTCGTCCAATACTTCTGAAAATACATGGAAGAGGCCATGATGAGGGGAGAGCAGGGAGAAGAAGAAAAAGAAGAACTAGAAGAGGATATGATCAAAAAGAGTGTGAGAGCATGAGTGAGAGTGACAACTAATTTAATTTTTCCGAATGGACACAGCACTCCGAGTTGTGTCGGAACTGGAAGGACAGGAAACTGAATTCATTGTCCGAAAACAAATAATAAAACAATAATAAAACAAAAAAATACTCCAAAACATTTTTTTGTCCTTTTGCACAAGTCTAGTTACAACTATGTGGTACACAGAAACCATAAATAACTTACCCTCGTTCACTAACAAAAAATATTGGTTTTGATAACATTACCGTATATAACAGATGTGACTGCAAATCGAATACATAAATCCTAGCATGACTAAAATCTGTGGTTGTACAAAATCCTTGCTGTTGAGTCTCTTAAGGATCTAAAAGGACACAATTATAGGTAATGCTTCAGTAAACGCAGTCCATGTAGCTTGCTTACTGAGACCCCCTTTCCTGCAGCGAGTTGAGCCGGGGCTATAACAGAGCCAGTGTGAACCCACTGTGAATTTGTAATCTTAGTGCTGGCTCATATACAAGTCACTGATGCATAAAGCTCCTGGGGAGAGGCTAATAAGAATGTTTATAATGTCTGCTTTGATAGTAACTAAGCTCGGGGTTAATATCTACACTAAGTGATGTGTATTATGTAATGTCTAGCTTTTTTAATGCATCAATTGATTTATGAAATATTTTATATCTGTATATAATTTTAGATTTTATATATAAATGTGAAAAATAAATGCAGCGAATAAAGTTTTTTTTATATATAAATTAAAACCAGAATGTGTGTTTCCTTGCACTCAGTATGTGCTGTGAGGGGAGCAAAAATTCCCTCATAAAAATTACTATAGAGGTCATCCCTAAATAGATAAACCATCATACGATTGACAGACAGAAAAACAAATATCTGAGGTGCGTACTGGGAAAATCCAGCTTATTCTAACATAACCTCTGCCTCATTGCGTCTTTCATCACTCAGCTAGGCAAACAATGGTTGTAGTCCTGTCTTTTTTGCAATCCATGATGTGTTCCACTGAAGAACACTGCTTGGTGAGTTACCTGGTGGCCAACGGCTGACACCAGCCAGACAAGGAGGTAGGAATCTAGTATGCATGCATCGGTAAGCATAGACACTGGGAAATTACATGCATAGTTTTAAGTTTTTATGGCAGCAACCTATCAGTGCTTGTTTTTTTCCCACATGACAATTAAGTATTCCCGGGAACATTATTAATGAGGTAAAATGTTCCTTTATTAAAGAACTATTCAGGGGAAGAAGGTTTGGGCATTCAACAACACGCAATGATGTTTCTACTGTTTGAGTAGGAACAGTGCTATTTAATTATTTACAAACATAACGTCTTCTCTTCATCATGGTTGAAACACGCAGCAGACAAAAGCATAAGGTGATTTTTCGCAAAGGATATTAATGACTGTGTAATAAAGCATCTTAGCCATAATATCAACTTCCTTCTGCCAATTTTCAAGAGAACAAAGCAAATTAAGCTGTTGAGATAAATAAGCCAGGTTTACATAAAAAAAAAATAATAAACACAATCCAATGGCAGATCTATGCAAGGTGTATAATTATTCCGTTGTTGGAAAAATGGAAACTACCATGTAAATAAGTAGCACAGGTATAAAAGGGGCAGTACTGTAAAATACACTCATTCAATGGTCTTTGGCAAAAATTGCATTACTTATTTTCAGTGCCTGCCGATTTAATTTTCTGGAGGTCTAAAACATCGAAAAAATAGCGTTCCGGCTGACATCATGGGAAACACACCCATTAAAATGGGGAAATGGGCGAGGAGAGAGGCGTGTCAAGACCCCGCTCCCGCGACTCGGAGGATTCGGGTTTTGACCCTTAGAACCGGAGAAGCGGTGCTTCACCCGGAGATCTCCAGGGCAAACCCAGAGAGTTCCCAGGTACGATGATGGTAGCCCTCCAAGACCTTTTGGCACCAGGAAGTGGTTTCTAGTTGCCATGCCTTGGTATAGCAATTAATATGTATGGTAAAGCAGGGGATGAAATCAAAAGCTGTATATTTGCTTGCAATTCCCTATATTCTTAAATTTTCATTGTATTTATCATCATATCCCCTTAAATGTCTGCTGAGGGCCTATTTCTTGATGGACATGAAAATTCACATACTGATTCCCTCTTTGAAACTGATTCCTCTATACGCTATTGATTTGTGTCATATTAAATTGTTTCTGTACTGTTTTAAAGTTCAGTAATGGGAAACAATTACTTTGAAAATTAGTTTTGCTATCTTATAAGCTGTGAAGTTGATAGTTTAGCTTTAAGGATCATTTATATTGGATCTTAAGAACACAGGGAACACCTACTTGGAGCCTAATAGGTTAAAAAGCCTACTACCAGTATTAGGCACCTTTGTTGGAATAGCAAGTAACAGTCACAATAATTGTTCTGCTTACTAGTAATTGTTTAAAATATACCTACAACTCTAATGCAAAAATACAGCTAGAAAAATAAGTGAATCCTGTAGCTACAATGCCGGAATAATAGTGTTTAGACATAGCTGGCCTCCAGGGATTGATGCTTACTTAGAGCAGAGCTGCACTTGATCCCCAGTCATTTTCTACTTGATTGTGTTTGTGTTCTTATATAGTTGTTGCCAGGGAAACAAGGAAAGAACAAAGAAACCAAAGGACATTCTTGGAATAATTGTTCCCGTTCTACATATCGACAAATGGATCCAACTCCAATTTCAAAACAAATCCAATGCCACGCCGTTGAAAATTCTCCCTTAAATAAAATATTCCGGAGAGCATCATACAAACACCAATGGCAATAAATGAGAAAAGCACAAACAATGTTAACCCCTTAAGAAACAATTATGCACTATGCAGGTATCAGGGCTCTGGTTTAACAGGCTTTCAGTGCTACCATTTGGGCCAAAAGGTGGCAGAAGACATCTCTGGTCTCACGTGGTTTATGTGGTCATAGCACATGCAGAATACATGACCACGCTGTGATGGTACTTATATTTTATACTGCATAGTCCATGTAGGTACAGACTGGCCACATTTAGTCTTAAAGGTGTCTGTTGTCTGGAACCCAGTTGCACCACAAGCACCTATTCTGCTAGACAGGCTAGTGTGATGGCACCAGGGCCGGTCCTTGACCAAGTGGCACTCCAGGCAAGAATATTGTCTTGCATCCTTAATGCTTTCTCATACATGGAAGTATTTTTAAAGCCTAAAGGACTGAGTAGTGAAGAAGCTGTATGGAACAGGGTGCAGAACAATCTTAGGCAGGGGCAGATTAGCCAGATACACAGGGTGCATCACATCTAGCCACAGAAAAAAAAATCATATTCTGTGTTGGCCATCAAATGGTGGCACACTAAAGTAGCGGCCTGTATGAACAGACCTCATGCTCCCTTCATGAGGGAGAGCCAGCTGTGGGTATCTTCTCCGGCGACAGGTGCCCCCCTGATTAAGGCACCCATAGTGGCTGCCTTGGCCACCTAGTGCTAAGACCGGACCTGGCCGGCACATGGAAAGGAAGGGGTTTTAGAACGAAGAACAATACTTTATGTATAAAGAGCAATTCTGGTGTAAAGTGGGGCAGGCAGCATGAACATTCTGTTGGTTGTTACAGTGACAGCACCATTTTTACCGCTTTGCAACAGAACTGTGATTTATAAATAGCTCCCCTAGGGAAGGCTTCAATATGTTAGAAAATAGAGGAAACGATGTGCCTGCCTGCTAATGGATAATCATGCCTTTTTCAGCTGAACATTTTAAGAAAATGCTGTCAGTCATCCCAGGTACAAAATACAAAATTACAAAAGGTTATTGCTGAGATGAAACTCATATCAGCCACAGATGTAATGCGTAAAAATGTATCACCTGATTTTTTTTATTGCACTTTGTGCCAGGAGAGACAAGGATGTGAAATATATTGCATTTCCAGCAATATCCACAACTGTAATAATAACTGAAAACACTATAACACTGACTGTGCTGCATTTATAAAACTGCAAAAAAGTGATTTTTAAAGGAAAAAAAACATTTTTCAAGCACCGTAGATTTGTAGATATGTCTATAATATGACCAAATTTATTTGGCTCTATTATTTTCTCATGTGTTAAAAGTTAATCCATATTCTTTGCCCATTTTTCAAAAAAATTAATTATATTTGCCTTAAAATTTAAATATTTTTCTTTATTTCTAAATGGTACCAAAGAGATTAAAAAGACAAGCAAATACTTACGT
Source organism: Spea bombifrons (assembly GCF_027358695.1). NCBI lineage: Eukaryota > Metazoa > Chordata > Amphibia > Anura > Pelobatidae > Spea > Spea bombifrons. The sequence continues at coordinate 32,774,877 of NC_071088.1, read as the reverse complement.
ACTAGTTTAATTTCACTACATCCACTTAGTAAATGTTTTTTTACAAAATCATTTTCACATTGTGTGACTAATTGCTTTTTATAAATTATTATTATTACTAGTATTATTATTATTCTGGTTATTATTATCAGCCTTTAACGTTATATACTGTGTTATGATGCAATTTGTGTAAATTGTAGTAATTAAATTACAATTTATTTCGCATGATGCCTTTTGGCATTAAAAGGGTTGCTAACAGAGCCTGTAGATTCAATGAAATCGTCACATTTCTCTGCTTTTTCTTTTCTTTTCACAGCAATGTAATTGCTGGAGATTAAAAGTTGTGAATGATGTGAGTTGTGGTGTAGGCAGAGGACTGGACTGCACAACAATAGCGCGTTTAAAAAACATTAGCTCACAAATTAGATTAGGGATTAGATGATGTCTGCTACTGGAAAACACAGCCCACTTGCTATCCGTGTGGCCCCACATGCAAATGAAAGACTGCAGTGGAGAATAATTCATTTGCATAGAGCACCACATGCTGATGACACCAATGAAGGATAGAATAGGAAATTTAAGAAAAGGTTTTGTAAATCTGATCTCTTTGCTTGAATGTAGTAATCAGAGCCGGCCTTAGGGGTGTGCGACCTGTGCGACCGCACAGGGCACCATGGCAGCAGGGGCGTCTGCCCAGGACTTAAATTAAAACATTCTTCATGTTAAATAAAGTTAAAAAAAAACAAACAATGCTTTAATTTAAGTCCCGGGCAGGGGCACCGAGCGGTTGCTTGTGAAGTTTTCAGCAACCGCTCAGTGCCCCTCACTCTCCGTGAATCTGGTGCTGTGCCGGCATTTCATGTTAAGCGCCGGAATATGACATCATATTCTGGCGCTCAACATGAAATGCCGGCACAGCGGGAAGACGGATACCCCCCGCTCCCACCGCAGGACTCCGGCAACAAGGTAAGTGAGCATAATGAGAAGTAGGGGAGAGGGAGTAGATAGTTAGAAGGGGCAGGGGGGTAGTGAGAAGGGGCAGAGGGGGGGATAGTGAGAAAGGGGGAGGTAGTGAGAAGGGGGCCCCAGAGGAGTAGTCCGCACAGGGCGCCAGAACACTTAAGGCCTGCTCTGGTAGTAATGATAGCACTAGATCTACACTGTTTTGTTGAATCCCTTTGAAATTATTCTTAGATATATTCTCACATGGGCACAGTTACATCTTATGATCGATTGTCTATTTCAAATAAGAGAAGACTGTAAAAACCTGCATTGTGGGAGAAGGTTGACAATCTGTTTCTACAGCGATCTGTAAATGCCAGGACTCTGCTTCCAGTGCTACGAATAAATGAATTTTATGGTTTTGAGACACTGCCAACTTCTACATCTGCTGCATATGAAATCTAGGAATAATCTTGTGAAAATATCACCAAGCGAAGAAGTTCCAGGGCACAGACTTAACCAACATTATATGTAGGCCATCCAAAATAAAGTTTTTTTTAAATAAATGCTGATATTTTATGTTTATTCAACACATTTCCCGAAACAACTTTTCAAGGACAAGGAATATGTCATTCCTCAGGACATAAACTTGGCACAGGAATATTTTTCTTTAAAAAAAAAATATTTTCGTCCTTACATGGAACGAATGTGGAAAACAAATGCACAAAGTGCTGTTTGTCATGTAATACATTATTCATGGACGATCCAGGTAAATTCCTGTATATCACATGGGAAAATAAGGTTAAACCTTTTGACCGTGGCGTAGCTGTAATATACCTCTATGCCTAGCTACAGAGGAACAGTCACATTTCTAACGTCTAACTCAATTTCCATGGCTTTGGCTACAGCTGGTTTGCACGTTGATCTGTTAAGCAGGCTACTGTACTAATTGCATAGATGGATACCAAGGGTATTTAGGGTAGAAAGCTCACTGGAAGTCAAGATCCAACAGCAAAGTAAGTTCCTGTACTGTCAGTTACTGGCTCTAGCCACTGGGGCATACCCTCAACATTTCAGGTGTCTACATCTAGACACCTATGTTGGAGTGTGCCAAAGGGTGCAGTGGGGCTGTCAAAACCTCTTAACTGAATAGTCGCCTTGTGTAGATGGAGACACCAGATGTGTATGGGTAACAATTGTGCAAAGCTTACTTTTAATGTAATTTAGGTAAAAAAAAGCGTTTACAGTCTTTTGAAAAGAAAATGTGATGGTCAAACCATTCATAAAACCCAGAACCCACCAAACAGTAGCATGACCTTTCAGTACATTTCTGTTATGTAACAACTCTATGCCAAGTAAGACAGTCTTCCGCAAATCAACAGCGATCATGTTTCGTCTTAAACATCTAAAGTGCCGTAGACCCAAGATGTCGACAATATAGCTTCAAGGTATAACCTATATAAAGATGTAATTTCAAAGAAATATTCTGCAAGCTTTGTGTTATTAGTTTTACCCTTGAAGCTTTGTAACTACACCTACGCTCTTCCTGATATTTAATCAGCTTTCAGAAAAAGATAGGTATATCTTCGGTGGTATTTTAGTCTTGTCATTTAAGACTTTATGCAAGGATGGACCTATGAGCCTTAGCTTCATAAAATAACTGTTCTGATAAATCACATTAACAAATATAGCTTAAGAATGGTCCATTAGAAAACATGTCTGAATACCAATGAAAAGTAACAACAGGAAGATAAGGGTATTTTTATCAGCCGCTGCTATTACAAATTATGGAGATAGAATAAAGTTCTTCTAAACCTATTAACTTATGCAGTTTAGAATGCTTATGAAATGGTTATGGAACACATGAAGTTTTAATCTGAGAGCCCATAGACAAAGAATCTTTCATTGTATTCTCATCTGCTGATAACGAAGTATAGTAAAATAGTAATTAACTGTTTTCCCAAGAGTCCTTTTGTTCCACCTTCTTTTGTTAGAGTTTGGTGATCTTGTCTGTGGCTTATTGGTATCATTATATAGATGATCATTAGTATTTCTCGTGCTACTCCAAGCCTCAAGTAGTAAGCCAGTATCACAACCTCATGCTGACGAGTCCCATTAAGGACAAAACAGCTGTCCATGAGCGGTGATCTGGCTACTGCACCTCTTCCCGAGTTTTGTCTGAAGGCTGTCTTGTATGGCGGGCAATTACTTTCAAGGGATCCATGTATAAAGTGGATATAGAGGCAAAAGGTGATCATTGTTGACTTTAATTGCATCTGCCTACCCAGAATCCCCTGTGGTTGTGGCAGCACCATGAGATTTCTGAGGGAAAACAAGCCTTCTGGCTTGTCTGATGTCTGGAGATGAGTGTTTAATAATGCTTCTACTACCCCCTTAATTTTAAGTGGAAGGGTTTTCCATTATCTTTACCCACCATAACTTTGGTTATTGGTATTTCCCGTACTACCCCAAGCCTCAAGTATTAAGCCAGTATCACAACCTCTTGCCGACGAGTCCCATAAAGGATGAAACAGCTTTCCATTAATGGTGAGTGTTTAATAAAGCTTCTACTACCCCCATACTTTAAATGGTACACTAAGCTATCAAAAATGTCCCTTAAAGTATTTCAATACTGAACACTTAATTGAAAATTCATACATCAACGCAAGTTAGTTTTTAAAAATGTATTTTTGTATTTTTTATTCGTTTTTATTTTTTCATTAATGGGTTTCATTTGTGTTTCTTAGAAAGCATAAATAATGCTGGATGTGAACAATTTGTGACCTCTTTATTGCATCTGCATAAACTTCTTTTCTGATATCTCTACATTAATGGGGTAAAAAAACCTTCTGATTGGGACAGATTTTTCACAGTACTGTACACAGCACTGGCCAGGATAGGCTGATTCACAATTCTGGACTAAAACTCCAAACACTCTAAGCCAAGAAATCTCTGCCTAAATGCGATGATATGTTTTATGAAGATAGCTCGGGTACATTTTTCTTTATATGTTGGGGCGCATAGGGCCAACCCCAGCATATAGATGACCCAAGGATGCTGGCTTGGTTGCTGAGCTAATTGGAGCCACCTCCTCCAGGTTCTTCTTTCTGTTAGCATGTTCTTCTTTCTGGAAGGGAGTACACCAACCTAAAGAGCTAGAAAATCAGTCCAGTATGGTATTCTATAAAAAAATGATGCTATACTAACCACAGGCAACATGATTAAAAGTAGAACTTTGAATGTCTGCATTACATTTTAACATCCGGAAATACTAACCACCAGAGCTACCCAAAGCCCATTCCAAATCGAGATATGTCACATCTAAAGTGATTTGAATTAAAGTGAAAAGTCCAATCTTGATAATAGCACACACTTTCTGATGTCTGATAAAGCATGAAAATAACATTTATGACAGCCAATGAAGTGCTGTGTAACAGATAATGCACTGCGTACAGCTAAATCATGTGTTTTACTGCAGATAACAATTTAAAAACAAAATTGCCTTTTGTATCAAAGTATCTCTGACGTATGACAAGTTATGAATCTGCTCTATAATTTTGTGCGCCTATTTATAAACTGATTAGGTTTAAGTTGTACCAAAACAGTGTTCTCAATTTTCACCTACTCAACCTAACAATTAGATGTAAATAAATTACCACACAGGGGTATTCAGGTTTGTCCACTCCCAATTTGAAGAAGGTTTTGTCAGTTTCACTCCTAAAACTAAAATGGTTCTTCTCTCCAAAACAATGACAGCTGCTACGCCCATATTATATTTCTATTTCTACAAAGAGAAGTCCCTTACCACCACATTAAAAAGACCACGAATGTTTCCAGTAGGAGGTCCAGAGTCATTTTATAAATTATATGAGTTGGTAAGGTATGATATGGATATGAATTAGTAAGAGTCCATAATGGACAACACTTACAATAACGTCTATAGTAGGAGGCATTAGCTTGTTGACTTGGTTGTGAGCAGCTGTTATATATGATTTCTGTGTCGTTGGGTAAGGGAACCTAAACTAACCCCTTAGGTTGTTGATACACAAGAGGTGTAAGGTAGGGAAGTGTGTATTATCACATACTATACATACACGTTTAGAACTGAGGGCAGGGAGAGGAAAATCCAAGTTTGCTTTGCAAACATATTTGAGGTTGTTGGCTACTCATCAGTCTGGTTGCAGCTTGCTGTCCAGGGGTTAATAGGGAGGAGGTTTAATTGCACCTCCCCCAATACATTAATAAGGTTTTGGTAGCAGTATAAACTGCATTGTGTGCCCACTATGTAGGAGGTGAGAGTAGGTTCTCACCCTATTGAGAGTATGCCTTGACGTGGCGGGTGAGCTTAATTATGCTTTGGCCAATTCATATAACCAAAACCTCTCATTTATATTATGTTTGTATATTTGTTGCCAACTTTATTAGGGTAAGAAGCGCAGACAGTTTTTGTTTTTTCTAAGACAGGGTTGACTAGGCAATCTGTAGCGCTGGAGGCAGCAACTCAAGCAAGAGTAAAGGCCTCTGAGTAAAGGCATGACAGCACCTAAACAATGTTGCGGCCATTTTGGAGGCACTGGAAGTTTATTTCATACCTGCAAAAAATGTTATATACGAAAGATATATGTTTGGATGCTGCCAACATGAGGAGGGAGAATCATTGATAGCATTTGAATATGGAACTCTGACCGATAAATTTAATAAAATTGTCATTGGCATAGCAAGTGAGAGCACACGTTGGCATCTCCTAAGAGAGTCTTGAACAGTAGGTGGAGTGGCTGAACGCCTCTTCTTCACCTGTTGAAAGAATAATGTGACTCTGAAACACAGAGATGCAGCGCTTTACCCAGAGATTACGAGTCAGATGCATATCCACCTCATGCCCTGCACCCATCATCCTTATAAGTGTTTTACTTGTAGTATTTGTGTGTCGTGGTTAGTGAGACCATGACAATGTTTTCCTGACAGAACACTTTCTGTACCTTTAATGCGGAAAAAGAGAAAAATGTACACCCTAAAATGTCTGAAAGCACTGCTGTACATCACACACAGTGGTCTGTACCTTCAGTAGCAGCGTGTAGGATTATTTGGTCTGTGTGAGATCATCAGTATGGAGCAGAATAGGGTAAAGTCTCTATCAGCATGAAAACAAACGATTGTCATAATACACAGGGATTTCCTGAATTTTTGGCGCATTCCACCTACCAATTACTGAAACAATATACATTTTAAAAGTGCTGTGATTTCTATCCCAGTCTCCCTGGATTAAAACACTGGGGAAGTGATTAATCAAAGTACCCTTAAAAAGCTAAATCTATTCTTTTCCTTCAGCAAAAACTGTTCAGATTGCCATGTAATGTCATTTCATCCTACTGTTCAGTATGAGCTCTGTTTATTAAGATGGATGTTATGATCACAGGATGGCTCTTATATCTACTACATACACATTTTTAAAGCCAGAGAAGGAAAAAAACACACATAGCTGGTGACTGAGAGCTAAGTGCTTAAATGGACAGTTCAGCTTGTAAAATCACACCTGATACCATTTTACTATAGAAAACGTTTAAAGTTAAGTTTGTTAGTGTTGTACTGTCAAAGTATTATGTGACGACCCACTTATACGTTTTTCATTTCTTGGGTCTCCGATGTCTCAAGCCTACAGAAGCAAAGTGGTCCTCACGTTCATTCCAAAATACACATCATTATGAAGTGTTGTTTACTACATACTAAACCTTATGAATAGTTAACATTTTATAAAATGGTTAGCACGGTAAATATTTCTAAAGTGTTCTCTGTCCAGTTTATCAAATTCATTGGTATGTATATATTTTTATAATTAGAAGAAGCCAATGGTATTTAGTGGCACCTAAATTGAAGGGAGATGCACTAGGCAAGCTCTCTACTGAAGTGTGGCAGCTCCCACTGAATGGTTTACATTTTACATTATATAAAATATATATTATATTTTACTGTTGGATATTTACCTATATCTTGACATTGAGGACAACTGGCAGCTGTAATGTAGGCTTTTCAAGCCTAAACAACATCAAAGCACACTGGCCATTGTTCCAATATGGACTAGTAAACCAGCATACCTGGGAATGCTCCGGGTTTCGCCCAGAGACCCTAGGAGAAGCGCCACTTCTCAAACTCCAATCCCCGGCCATTTCTCCCTTAAATGGGGGGTGCCATGCAACATCAGCGTGAAAGCCCACTGACTAATGGGCTTTCCAACATCAATGGGAGCGCCCGAGACGTCAGTGGGATCACCCACTGACATCAGCGGGTAGTGCTGGCTGCATACTGCATGGGGTAGCTGGAGCCTAAAGGTTCTCAGGTATCGTAAATGAGTATCAGGACAGCAACATTTACTAATAGTTACAGTTAGAACAAGAACCTGGATACTGACAGGTGAAAGTGTTTTGTTCAGAAAAACAACTTGGATATGTGGAGTAGCAATTGGCTTTGGGAAAAGCAAGAACCTGGATACAACATAGCAAGAAACTGGACATGGGTTAGTTGGAATAGTTGCATTCTGTGTTGAGCATGTTTCTAGTCTATACTATTCTATGTATTTTATGAACCATGAAGGAGAGATGCTCCCTATAGTGGAGGGCCAGGCAAGACGGCAGTCCCTGGCCTCAATACAAAAGGCCATAGTTGGGACAAGAACATTAATGAGAAATTATGAGAAAGGACTGAAGAAAGAGCCAAGACAGGGTCTTGTTCCAGAAGAACATCCAAATGAAAACCCAGGAAACCATGCAGGACAACACAACAAACTGCCCACTCATACAGATGACTGCAAAGGAACTCATAAACACAAATATAATAAAGGCTTACAGTGGCTGCCGGCCTGCTTCCATAGATAGCAACAGACAATATGGCTAAATATAATGCCTTTGTTTTAAATTCACAGTTGTTTCTATCATGTAGCAGTATATTCTTAACATATCAAGAGTGTGAATCTTGTTGTTGTTATTATTAGGGTATTGTTAGGGTATTGTTAGTAGAATAGTAATTTATTGCATTGTAAATGTTCATGTTACATAAACTCGGTAAATATATAATTGCTATCTGTGTTTTTGTTTGCCACACCTTCCCAAAATAATGAAATAAACATGCATTGGTACGTGACTACTTAGATAATCATTAGAGAATCATTGTTCTAGAGAATGCAATTATATACATTTTTGTTAAACGCACCAACAAGATATGGTAAAAAAAAAAATCTCATCGTCATTTATTGCTGCGTTCCTAATATAAACACTTACTCAAAATATATAACCTGAGTTGAAATGCCAGCAAATCTCAATAAAATGTAAAAATTGTTAAATAAGATTCTATCACATCTTTTGCTGAAAACGCATATTCGCTTTTAAAATAATGAAGTAGCTTGCTAGAAAATGTTGCTGCTTCGAAAATGCATCATAGGAAAATAACTACAGGACTATTCTGAAAAAAGCTATTTACTTGGTTTGGTGAATTGGCTTTAAATTATACTCTGAATATGTTAAAATAGGAATAAGCTTGGATTGTATCATATGCCATTTATACTGATTCTTTCACTTTACATACATCTAAATGCATTCTGTAATTTGTATCAATCGTAAGGTAAAAGGTGGTTTTCCAATTAGGCAAAGCATTTTTTGAGTTCTTTTGTATTTTAGGCAAAATAAACCTTAGCGAATTTGCCAACTTCAACTTTTTATGAAAATTTAATCACATAAAAAACACTGACACTTTAAAAAAGTGTTTTCAATTTCTATGGATACAACATTATCAGTGTGACATGATTCTCGACAAAAATATAAACGAGGATAACATTTTACATAATTAAAGAACAATGTTTCCAATTTCCCATATAGTTACATGACTAGAAAATTCAACAAAATATTTGGACCGACATCTTTAAAAAAAAAACCACTTCCCCGCAGCATGAAGATACCTGAGAACTTTCTGGCTCCTGCTACCCGAAGCCCCCTTGCATGATGAGGGTAGGACAGCTGTCAATGGGCGTCCCTGCTGACGTTGCAGGCAGTCCCGCTGATGTCAGTGATCGGTCCCACCAACGTTCGGGTCACAATGCCACTCCGCGGACCAGAGTTTCCCCCTAGTGACCTAACGCTTCACTCGAAGTCTCCCTGAGAAACTTCAGTTCCCAGGAATAAGCATGAAGCACGCACAATAAACACAATAACTCTTATCATCTTCAGGTCAACCTCTTGGTTGAGCTACAACATCCATCCTATCTTCAAAGACTCCTTGCTGGATTACAATTGCCATCACCTTAATGCAGAAATCTGAAACTCCGATCATGCTCATATGCTGGGAGTTGCTGTCCATCAACAGAAAGAGCATTGATATTAAACATTTAAAGCACCTTTTGCCTTCTTAACCTAGAACAGTGGCACACCACAAGTTATAAACAGATATGTGTCTTTTATCTTTCTCGGTTTACTTTAATTCAAACCACTTGCACATGATGTAACACAAGCTGAATAACATCTGAAAATCACAGCAGGGTTGTTAAATTGTTTTATGCGCTAAGAATTTTAGATAAGCTATGGATCTTTTACCGAAGACATCAACAGAGGCTCTGGAAAGGTATATTGTCTAGACAGGGTGTGTGAAGCTAGACCAAGTCTAGCATAGTAGTGGGTATGGGGTAAAAAGTATAGCAGCTGATTAAACAATGTTTGAAGTAGTAACATGTCTCCCTGTTCATTGGTTACTGTATGCGTTCAGATCACAGCGTTCAGCTGTGTTTTATTAATCTACATCAAGCAAAAAAACAAACCTAAAGGGATTCTGGAATACAGCCACCATTGTTAGAATGAAATATAATGTCAGCGCCTTTACAATATGTAAAGTACTGTGGTCATATAGCTTACAATAAACACTTGTTGGGATCATTTATCAACTAACTCCATAAAAAGCAGTGACTTGTGTCAATGCCAATAAATTAGCCCTAGCTTCAAAGAAAAATGGACGTCTTTAGTATTTGCCTGCTTTAAGATTTTTCTGATACGCAACTCCCCAGTTACTGGGTATAGATGAAGACCGGAGGCAGCGATCGGTCCTGGTGCTTGCCTATTTATGCACTGTGCTATAAAGACACACAACTAGATATGTAAAAGATTTCAATGTACATGACTCCTGAAATTTCGTGTGGTCGCCTAAATAGGGACCTTCTAGTAAATGATATGCCCTAAAATCTAATTCTACATTGATGTATCCAACAATGGCTATGTATACAATGCCCTTCACTAATATTGGCACCCTTAGTAAATATGATCAGATTCCCTGGATATCAAACAATTGCAAACACAACACAGGTTTATCGGGAAAAAAAAAAAAAGTTAAATATATATGTGGCACGATTATTGGCACCCCTATGAATACACATGAGAAAAAGTATGTATAGAGTGAGAACCTACTCTCACCTTTGAGAGAGTAGGTTCTCACCCTATTGAGAGTGTGCCTTGACGTGGCGGGTGAGCTTAATTATGCTTTGGCCAATTCATATAACCAAAACCTCTCATTTATATTATGTTTATATATTTGTTGCCAACTTTATTAGGGTAAGAAGCGCAGACAGTTTTTGTTTTTTGTATACATTGTACAGCCAATACACTGTTTCTTGCAGCATGCTTACACCTGTTTGGTAGGCCTCGTATTACACATTTGTATTATTTGAGCCTGTGACTAGCTTAGCACACCGACATTTTTTCGTTTCCCTGTTTGCACATATTTGAGGTTGTTGGCTCCTCATCAGTCTGGTTGCAGCTTGCTGTCCAGGGGTTAATAAGGAGGAGGTTTAATTGCACCTCCCCCAACACATTAATAAGGTTTTGGTAGCAGTATAAACTGCTTTGTGTGCCACTATGTAGGAGGTGAGAGTAGGTTCTCACCCTATTGAGAGTGTGCCTTGACGTGGCGGGTGAGCTTAATTATGCTTTGGCCAATTCATATAACCAAAACCTCTCATTTATATTATGTTTATATATTTGTTGCCAACTTTATTAGGGTAAGAAGCGCAGACAGTTTTTGCTTTTTGTATACATTGTACAGCCAATACACTGTTTCTTGCTGCATGCTTACCCCTGTTTGGTAGGCCTCATATTACACATTTGTATTATTTGAGCCTGAGACTAGCTTAGCGCACCGACATTTTTTCTTTTCACGGTTAGAAAAATGCCAACCCTTTCAGTGACTATTATGGCCTAGTCCAACTAGGCCTAGGTCAGAAGATCCAGGGGGCTGCCTCATAACAACATAGCCAATCGTCCTGTTGTATGATCAGTCTTTCTATAACCCCAATCTTGAATAGGCCTGCTAAAAGGAGATCATTGACCTCTCCAGCCAGCCTATTAACTCTATGGAGATCTGGCCGTCACTGCCGTGTCAGCGCAGCAATAAGGATGGAGGTGTGGAGGGGGCAGAAATGAGAGACACACAGGGTTAAGTTTAGCACAGCAAGGAACATAAATATGATACTGAAGCCTGTCTTCACAAGTCTCCTTTAAAAGGCTTTTTATCCTGTGCATTTCCAGTAATACAACTTATATATATTTTATAAGGATATAATCAAAAAGTGACACAAAAATTATATATAGAATACCGTGAGTAAGTGCTAATCACAATATCACACTCTCTTATAGGTGTCAATCCATAAATATAATGGGGAAAAAAAACGAAAATGTTATTTATATATCATTTATGATCGTTGTTTGGTGGAGAGTTGAAAAAGCCAGCAAATGTGCCAAGATTACGTGTATAACGTTCATATAACTTTCACTGTTCCTGTTTCCTGGTCCATCACCCACCCAAATGCTGTGTTGTTGAGCTATGACTCATAGCCGCCAAGGACAGAAATGGCAACGGTTGCTACATGTTTGGGGCTGATTGGTTGTTTTTCCTGTCTGATAGCTGCAGGCACGGAAGAGAAAAGCAGCTTATCAAATGCTTCAATCTACTTTGCCTAGTGTGAGAGCTTAGGAGAAGATGGCTGCCTTGTTTTCCAGGCCTGCAAGGATATGACCATGCAGGAGAAAATGAGAATCAAAGCGTGAAACATCTTAATGTGCTTTGCTGTGACATTTAACGGTTATAAATAAACACAAAGACCCCTTTTTTCCTGTTTTTCTTTTGTTAATGGAATATTAACCCCTTGTTTACTGAGGTTATTTCTTTCTTGCATTTTTACATTATTTTTGTTAAACTACTATTTTCATTTTTAATTTTTCTTGCACCAACACAAATTATATGTTGTTTTTTTCAAGAGCTTTCTTTTTTTTTTTGGGGGGGTACTTTTTCCCCATGATACAATAACTTTCCCTAAACACCCACAAAAGTATATTTTTTTGGAGAGCAAGACAGCCCAGGATATTTTATTATCCTGGCAAAGGGAGCTGTAACATTATTTTTGTTGCTCCCCCCCAAAAAATTTCTCACGTTTCTTATGATTGTTTCAACTGATTGCATGCATCTGCAGAGATATCCACCAAAATGTATTCAGCTGTGTCTCTAGATTACAGAAATACCCCACATGCATAGATTTGTATATATTTTTTTAAATCTACATGACAGGCTCATTTCACTGCGCACAGAATAGGACAGGGTAGGCACTCACTGTAAAGGGTTAACTGATAATACACAAACACACAGTTTAGATTAAAAAATATATATTTTCACAAGTACCCCAGCCTATCTCTTGTAACCGCTTTTGTGGGCCACAGCTCACATCAATGTTATCACCAGCCCGGCTGAGAGTGATGAGAGTTGTAATCTAGTCATCAGCCTATTTCTAAAATAAAACACAAGGGTAGTGTAGGGTATTTGTTCGTATTTTTTTTTTTTGTGATTTATTTTATTGATTTTATTTGCAAGGGTTGGCCAGCTGTGTCATAATGTCTAATCTCCTGCATGACAGCAGGGATCAGACAGTTTAAAGGGTGCCACTATAGGCTGCTAACCATAGATCAGCTGGGAACCTGTTGGCTATTTTTTTATTTTCTTTTTTTTTAAACTTTTTATGGCATGGTAGCAGGAGGCCACTGTGCCTGCTCCATGCAATTATTGTTTATTTTGAACTTTTCCGAGTCCTGTTGATCAGTCTCTGACCGATCAGTAGCACTCACTATACATGAATGAAGCATCGCTTTCCCTGTGAACACGAAGTGTCCATTCATAAAGGAAGTCTTGCATGATCACGTCATCACAGAAGACCGGGAACCGACAGGAAGCAATGTGCATGGTATGTCCATCACTACTTTATTCATGGCCTTCTATGTCGTCAATATAGATTTTTGTGCAGATTTTTTAATTTCTTTGGCATTATTTTGTAATTCAAAACCTCCAAGTATAACAATATATGATGTAATTAAACAACAAGAGACTAGATATATCCCAATATATAAACACATCAATTCCATATTATTATTATTTTATTTCTATAGCCCCAACAATTTGCACAGAGCTTTCCTACAATAAATACATTCAACGTGTATGACAAAAACTAGACCTGAGAGATTAAGACAAGCCGATACATTAGGTAATGAGGGCCCTTCTTACAATCTTACAATCTAGACATCTAAAGAAACCATTAGGGGAACGCCATACCCTTCATCTTAAAGAGACCATAACACTTGACCAGGACATGTACAACAAAAATATTATTCATCAAAATAATGAATACACAATTAATGACAAAATAACGGATATGCGAAAAAAGCACACAGGAAACATACATGGTTAATGGCGCATAATCAATGGCTGCATGCTGAAGCACCCAATTCGCTACTGGTTACCGTGGGGTGCTGTTGGCCTTCGGTCCATCTGGCATTTGCCTGATGTCTCAGGCTGGTCAGGGCCTGTGCACAAGTAAAATTTCAAACAGAACTCAAGGAGGATGATACCATGGAGGAGATAAAAATAAACATGGGTAATTGAAAATGGCTTAAAGTTGGCAATAGCTGCTTAAAAAATGCAGTTTAAAATAGTTTTTTGTACACCCTTTTATAAGATATCGCTTTATGCCAAACCATCTCTGTTCCTTTAAAAACATAGTTTAATTAGATGTGGAAGATTTCACAGGAGCTGGGCTCCTGGAGGGGCCTGAGGGCCAGCCCCCTCCCTACCGACTAGGGGCCCTGGCCTTGGAAGGGATTCTGTTTTTGGGGAAGTTTTGGGGGTCAGGACTTACAGGACAGAGACCTCTATGGCCAGTATTTGCACCAAGATCCGATATCCAGCCGGTTTCAGCCAGGAGTCAGGGAACTGCTCCTGTTTATAATCTCCCCCATAGACTTTTATAGTGACCCCCTACTGTGCTGAGCTGGGTTGAGTGCAAAGGAGGGCCTGATTGAGAACTATGTGTGTTTGGCTGTTACTATTGTATGTAAATTCCCCCTTTGTACTGTTGTAAATACTGTTGCGTTTCCCACTAAATAGAGTTCCTGATTTTACCCTCAAGCATCTAGTCTCGGGTAATGTTTCTTCAGGGAAAGACAGCAGTGTGGCCGATAATAAAAGAGAGGTTCAGTGGATGGAGTAACGGAGGAAACCAACTTTATTGGGGTAACGAGACGCGTTACAGAAGAAACTATAAGAGACAAAGTAAACACAATAATATACTAACCATTGGTAGCACACCAATACTTCAAAACTGGAGCTAAGTAAGGATATAAAGGATTCACACACTTGTTTGGCTCTTAGCTGAGGAAAAAATCATGAAATACTGGCTTTTATCCTTTACAAATTTCCATTTAATTTATATTGTAGCAAATCCAGTAACCTGGCCCATTTTTGCAGGGTAACAAGAGGTTGTATCAACACAGCAGTGTTTCATTGCAAAATGAAACCATATTTTAGTGAATTAGTAAGAGCAAAACAGCAGAACGTCTGATGTTTTCCATACATCTCTAATTTGTAGTACACAGTGTGGTTTTTATCGCAGTTTAATTTTATGGGTTGGAATACACGAAGATCCGTAAAGCATGGTGGATTCATAGAAGTCTTTATGCATTATGAAAAGTGATACGTAATCATATTTGGTAGAGCAGCAAATGGAAAAGGAGAGACAAGCAGTGAAATAGGGAGGAGAGACACAGGGCAGTGGCAGTATTTATTTGGTACTTTAAGTAATGTAAATGAGCCTGCTATATGCCAAGTTTTATAAATATGGGACTAAAAATCAATACGCCATCTGACTACTTTGCTGTAAACAACACCACTAATCCAGGATTTAGAAAGCAATATCTTTTGGATGCTACATTTTTAGTCAATTTGCCTTCAATCCTGTTGTCCTCTGTGTAATACCTCTGCAGAAGCACAGTCGTAAACTTTTCTTCGCTCTGATCTAAAAACCACAACTGAAGTTTCACTTTAAAACAGAGGAGGCTACAATACAGGAACATAATTCAAGCAGGAACAGGAAACTTTTCAAAACAGTACATGAAATATTAAGTACCGCCGGGGAAAAAAACTGATGGGAATACCAAGAGCCATGTTCTTTTTCAAATTATATTGCTAAATGTTAGTTTACTTTACTTTACTTTACTGGTTATAGCCCATTGGGACCTTTAGAATTAGGTTACAAAACATTTATTATGTTAATACAAGTAGGTAACTCCCCTTTGCAATTGCAATATATATATATATATATATATATATTGATGCAAAATACAGTTACTACTTAGAGAAATGGATGAGATGGAAGGTGTAAACGTAAAATGAAATTCTTGACAGGAAACCAATAGTTAGCCGTATATGAGAACGACTCAATTAAATCAATTAACTATGTGGGCAGTAGGACAAGATCCAAAGATCAAAGATGGGAACCTGTTCTTCTGCAAATAAAACAATTTCGTCTTAAAGAGAAAGTGTTATAAAGATTGTTACAGTTCTTGAAAACCGTAATTGAGCAGTGTCACAGATTAGATGTAACGTGATGTGCTTTTGACCAAATGTATACTTGCTTCATGTATATCTGCACGTAGTTGTTCTGTAGCAACACTTAGCAGATGAATACTTCCACGGAGACATGATATTACCCATCATGAGCTTTTTGGAGACATTTTGGAGAAGGGATAAGTGGTGTATTTACGTGGGGGAACTGCCATGGGTCAGACCAAGGCCAGGTTCCTATGCTTCCTCAAACGGTGCATCTTCTGTGTTGAACACTGGAACCTGGGTGAAAATTCTCCTAATGTTTCTATCCTCTTTGTCATGGAATTAGGTTCTGGAGAACCTCAGTGAGATGTTTCCTCAAGATGGCCCGAGGTCATTTCATTAAATACCCACAATTTCTGGCTTCCTGTGCTACATACAGGGAAATACTTACTAATGATAATGATGTCAGATTACAACACGACCTGCTTGCAAGGTTGCATTCCAACTAGCAAACTATTGCTATAAAAAATAAGGCAATGCAATATGTTGCGAGAGTGATTCACCGTCTATTAATAACAATCCAACTGTAATTTATGGATGCTAGGAATTTATGGCAGAGAAGTTATAAACGCCTGAGTAATATAATTAGTGCTTCATCTTTCACTTAAAACCCTCCATAATCTTTAACTCATGCTGGCCAAGTTGAACAGGTGCAACATTCTGCATTCACAATATCATATATTAGACATAAATAACACTGTTTTTTTCTTTTACTATCTCAATTCTTTTAACTTAGTGGATCTGTCATTGCCACACATTCCCTACAAGATGCATTTTGTTATATTTTCTAAACTAAACAGCTGAAATAAAGAGACTATCTTAGATTATGGCGTTACACAGATGGTGGCACCTGGCCCTTATGAAGTAGCTCCCTACTTGGAAGCCCTTTCTGTTAAAATCATGTGCAGGGCAACCTTCTTGAAAGGATGCTTGTTGAATCCTTATACATTGTGCAATCATCAATAGACACAATTTTTTTTCTGATCAGTGCCGCTATCCCACACTATATACGGTACATACGCTTGGTATCCCCAGATACTAAACAGTGGTGGTATCACATGGGTGGTGTAGTGATTCGACAGTGTTCTACCTGTAGAATGACCATTTTGCAAACGTACAGCCAGGAGATAATTATGGTTATTATGATTCCCCCACCAAATTAAGGATTGTTGGGGCCTTTACCCATATTTACTTACTTTCTAACAAGTGGAGGGCAAGCCAGGCCAAACGGCCCAGCACATTAGAGAAGTCCTGCTCAATACACATCATACAGTTATGACCAATACATATCAAATAAGTCACTGCATGAAGGAGCGCTGTGCTGTATCTAACCTTACCTTGAAATAATTGTAAAGGCTAACCAATGGATTCTTTGATATTGATGCAAATGCAGTTAATATCTAACATATCTTCCCTTAAAAACATTTCTTACTTTACGATATACCAATGTTAAACAATACAGAAGTTCTCTGAAGACATTTTTAGGGGTCTCAGAAGGGATTTACTAAAATTACACAAAAGTCTTCAAACTTTCTTCTTACTTTGCGTGCTGATCCTTTAATGTAATGCTGCATCACTCTCCTTAGTAATGGTATAACGGAAGGTTTTCAGACACACGTTTCCTCTTAAATCCTTGATCATTTGCTTACATACCAATATGCGGATTTGAACACTGTATTTAAATTTCTAATGGACACTAGAACTTTGACACCATCATTTTGGTGAGTAATGTGGATTTTTTAATTACTACTAGAATTATAAATTATTACTATCATTTTTAATTGATGTTTTCATTCGTATATATCCAAATCCGTTTGTTCATAAGAAACACATCTACAGTCACATGTTCTGTGAGTGTTCTTGATTAGAGCACATTTTGGCCCATGGGATCTCACGGCGTTTAGTCTGAAGCTTCAAACCTTCTATAGCTCTCTTATCTAGTCTATCACGTATTTTGTAATTAAAGTGAAGAAAACCCAGTTGTCCAGAAGCCACCCACTTACCTTCCATGCTGGTAGTACAGGTAAGAGTGCCAGTGCCAGAATCTAGGGCAATTATAATCCCTTAATAAAAATCAAGAGGGGAGGAGATGGAGTTATAATTTATTTTGCGTATTATCCTTTGAATCACTTTAAAGGTCAAGGACACCACCTCTTGAGAAGAAACAATTAAACATTTTTTGGGGGGAAATACCACTTGTGTTAAGTTATTTTATGTGTGTGGAGCACAAAATACTCTGCTCAAATATAGACACTTTAGTGGAAAAGGATGATGTTAGTATGTTAGTTTGTATAGATGTCAAAAACTATGGGAAAACCATATTTTCTTTCGTAAATAAAAAAAAAGTTTTTTTGTGGCTAGAAAAATACGCCTTTAATCCTCTGGCACATATAAGATTAGATGCAGGTGATCAGAAACCAAAGCTCCGGGTCAACTACTGTTGTATATAATGTAATTAAAATCCAGTTCTCTCGTATGCATTACTAGTCATTCTGTAGAACGCCTACAGTTATCAAACAGTATAATTTTCATGTGAGAAAATAATTTTCACAGCATTGACACTTTGTGCTGCTGAGTTTTCAAAATGTCTAAAGGTCTCTCTTCTTACTCATAAAGTAACTGAAGCGCTAGAATTTGTACCGGAAAAAAAATCTCTTGATTTATCTTAAACTATTCTCCTAACCCTGGTTAAATAATATTCATGTAAGTACCCTGGGTGCTTGCAGGCAGAGGCAGGAGGGGAGACTTGCCTACCAGATTCAGAGTCCAGACTGTTAATCAATGAACCTCCATGGCAATCTCAAGATGTGAGAAAACAATCAGTAACAGAAATGAAAGTATTTAAAAAAATGAATGGCGTGAATGGAATAAGCGTAAAATTAAGTAAACAGAGGGCAGGAAACGGGATTGCCACTTTTATCTGTTCCTTCTTTGGAAGTCTACAAATAATATATTTTCCCCATTTTCTCTATATTTGGATACACTTTCTCACATTAAACCATTTACTGTGATTCTCCACATTTGGTTACACAGTGGGTTATCTGAATTTTAGCTTCTTGTAGTCTGGGTGGGATCTATGGTTTTTGTCCCACTTTCTGTATAGCTCTAACCCCTCCCCCATCATTGTGATGTACACCTGCACACCTCTGTGATATGCTAACCCTGCGTTCAGGACCCGGCTTCTCCCAATAGACCTCCAGTTGAGCTTGAATGTTCCTATACAGCGATGTGTGCTGGCCTCGGCTGAATAAGCCTTGAGCAGCAGGTCCAGGGGGACAGCAGCCCTTCTGCGGCATAAGAAGGAACCCTTTATTGAGCCACAACTCAACAAAGATCACTGATTTCTCAGCACAACCTTCATAGTTTACTTCTACCTGGTGCTGCGCATCCTTAAATAGCTAAATGTCAGGATATGACATCATATCCTAGCACTCAGAAGAAGTATGGTGGCATTGAGGGGGCGCCTCTGCCCTGGTTTAGGCCTAGGGCATCGCTGAAGATGAATCCCCCCTATATCTTTTAGAGTTCCAGATTAAGATTAATGTAGACAATAAAGTACTAAGTAATATTACACTGACAAGTAGAGCTATAGCTTTTTATGTGATGTATGAGCTATGTGATGTATAGCTTTTTATGTGATGTATGAGCTCCATTTACTGCAGTTATTTCCAATAGATGGATACGTTTGTTAAAGAACAGTTAATATTTGTTTTTGGGAAGCCTGTGTATGAACTGTGCTCCAAAACCCTTAGAAACAGGACCAAAATGAGTCCTGTTCATTTTTCACAATGAAGAGTTAATAGAATAACTAGCTTATCTTCTGCCCCTTATCTTTTCCAGCCAAAGAAATGCAATGTAGCAACTCTATTAATAACTCTCTACAATATATCCCTAAGGCAAAGCGTTGGAAAAACTCTTGTGATGTTCCTTAGCTATGCTGTTTGTACTCTGCTCATTTTCCCAGTGGGGTGACTGACACAGACGCTCATGTTCTAGCACAATTGCCAGTCATATTATCTGTGTTTACATTTCTTTTGGTCATATACTTTTCTCTTACCCTGGAACTTGGTCATGTAAGGGATCTGTGTGATTGCACAATTAAGAGTATATATATTTTACGTACCTTTTAGTTATGAAAGAATGTGAATGCTTAAAATTAATGGGGTAAATCCTGACCTGTCATGTTATGTGAGACATTGCTGTAGCTGTTTTGTTAAAGCAGCAGCTGATTTAAAAATAGACGTTGCTGCACAGGTCATCAGCAACTCGATCAGCCAAGGATCGTAAGCCCTCCATCCCTGGATGACTGGACGGGGTGGGTAGTTTGTCTTTTGGGCACTGGAGCAGTTTTGAAAGTGGGTAGCAATCTTTCAACCAGCTGCACGCTAACAATCCTCCATTTCTACCCGCTGGCAATTGCACACCGAGGGATTCGCCCAGGGAACGGGTGATGGAGATCCAAAGCACCTCCACAAAGTCCCCCTGGACATGAACAAAAACTAATTCAGACTTTGCACTCCAAGAACAAATGTAAAGTGCTTTAATGTGCAATAAAGTGCCGGTATACACGCATAAACAGTACGAGAAAAAGACACTTTAAAAGTGCCATTGTCTGGATATCACTCAGTGGTAAAGTGTTCAAAGCCAATATGAACCACCTACCCTATACAGTGATAAATGTCTACATTCTTGTGGTGAGCCTGCATTTACTTACTTATTAATATTGGAAGTAACCTTATGGCAGTGCCCCTTATAGCTCAGCACCATAGGCAGCTACCTATTTTGCCGATACGGTAAGGCTCACCCTGGTTCTGCATTCAGTTATCAGCCATTCTAAATCTAAAGACAGGTATGCATACTACGTCTTCATTACTCATATGAGTTCCAGGCAAGTAGGTTAAATGTATTGTGTGACTCTCCAAACCACCCTCATTAATATCCCTCAGACAGGCCTGTAACCAATTCCCTTTTTATGAAAATCACACATGTTGAATAACAGAATTTTACACGTACTAGTCAGCAACATATCAGAAGTATATGTATCTCGAAAAACAACAGCTAATGTGGCACCCATTCATATTGGCTAAATTAATCAGATGAGTACTTAAAAAAGTACTGAGCGTGTAAGTATTAACAAAGCAGCTTATTCACCAATAGAAGAGGAATCGTGGATAAAAATATCCTAAATGCTTCATTCAGATATCTGTTTCTCAAAATAACATTCAATGTTTTCAACTCTAACATTTGACCTGTTTTAAATATTTGTAGAGACACATATGGGATGAGTCAATCACCCTAAACAAGTTAAATGGTTAAGTTGGTTAAGTGACCTCAGGGTTATTACCCTAAATTATTTAGTGCCAGAGAGGTAAGCAATGCCTTGCGCTTCAGACGACAGAGCTGTACACTACTTACCAGATGGTTAATGAAAAGATTGGCGATAAAGCATAATTAGGAGCAATACCCACTAAGCATTGAAAGCGGTACACTGTGAACAGAAAATAACTTTCACTTTTAATGGAACCTTAGGCAAGCCAATTACTTTAAATCTTTTTTTTTTAATTTCTATTACAATAACTAGTTTGGCTGCATTAGGATATCATTTACACATCATAATTCACTGTGAATCATCCTGTGGAAGAATTATTTAAAAACACAGAAACCTTTTTATATAACGAATGCAATTTCATCATAAAAAAGCCCAATGATGCCTGACTTAAATATATAGTGTACAAATACAGACATACTGCATTCAAAAATCCATGTTAAATCGGACCACTACAGCTATGCCCGTTTCCTTAAATGTAATCCCCAAACACTAAAATGCTGTTAGCGTACTATCCATCTGCATAAGGAAACTCTGTCAGCCTTGAGTGCTGAATACTTTAACACCTGGATAAAGGCTCAATACCAGTATTATTATTGGGTTATTTCACACTTGCTTTATGCTTATTGCTAAAGAAAGCCCAGCCAGTCAAGATGTCATCATTTGCTTTCTTCTAATCAGGTTTTATTAGGCTGATGATTTTCTCAGGCATTATAACCATTGGTGTATTCTAGTCCACTATACCCAAACCTAGGACGGCATTTCCAGGGAGAAGCAGCCCCTCTGTTGTATAACAGGGTGCCAATCACCCTGTTGGGTGATTAAGTTCCTTGTGGCGCCACTTCTCAATGGGCCATTTAAAAACAAATCAAATCAGCACAGTCCTCCATAGTTTTCTTCTGGACAGCACCAGGCGTGCTCAAAAAGCAGAAAACCGAGACTATGGCTAGTAGTAATGATGGTGGTGCTGCCCTGGTCTAGTGTTAGATAAGTATACCACTGATGGTAACCTTTTGATTCTAAAAGCCAAGTTCATCATTAAAGCTGTACAGCATTACACCTCAACTCATACCATGGTGGGCCGGATGAGACAATTATAGCTTCAAAGCATATTTAATGTAAGGGCTGTACGTTTCTTAGCTTTAATCTAAATCGTCATTGTAATATATCTAGTTTTTTAATTTATTATAACATTTGTTATCTGGTCCCATAAAAATAAAATCATTTAAATGTCCGCTGGCTGATTCAGTGAAGAGTCATTCATAGTCCTATATAATGTGAATCTTTTGTTTTAAAAATGATTTATGAATAATGGCTTTTGCTTAATACGTTCATCATAGAGGAATACTGGTTCACTCTTTATGTTTTACCTGGAAAATAAAATGGAAATGATTCGCCATTTCTCTTTGAATATTATTAAGTTAATAAAACATGACTTTTGTCATTGGATTTTAGAGGAGCAATCCAATAGTACTCTATGCACTTGAATTTGCGTAGGGTTGAGGTAGAGAGGTTGGGTTATTTCCCTCAAGAGTCCTATACCCATCAGCTGGTCATGGTCTTATGTTACTTATATTCAATGTCCCAGAAAATGGCCTCAGCCATCGAAAATAAAGGAGGTGCAGTTTTGTTGGGCTGCTTAAGGTTGCTGTGATAACCGCCCCTCTTGTATCTCACATGTTATAGCCCTGGGACCAAAAACTACTCCCCACACTGAGCTCTGCTCTGATTTCTAGAGCCTCCAGGAAAAATTAGGACAGTGTCCAGGGATGGTCAAGGCTAGGGGCATGACTGTACCATCACTTGTTACTCATAGCTAATTATGTAATTGAGTAGGACATTTTCAGCTGTCTATATACATATTATTGTAACTTTCAGAGCCACAGAATAATGTAATGCACTAATACATTAAATACCATATTGGCCCGAATATAGGCCGCACTTTTTTCCCCCACTTTAAGTCTTTAAAGTGGGGGTGCGGCCTATATTCGGGGTCTAGCGCCCGGCCGCCGGGCAGGCAGCGGGGTTAGGATACAGATCCCCCGCAGCGGTGCAGGGGACCTGCATCCTATTGTCTGATACGCTCAGACAGCCTCCCCTGCCGGCACTTTCCACGGGGGGGAGTACCGGCACGGGAGGTTGTCTAAGCGCATCGAACGGATGTTCACCGGCAGCAGCGATGCGCCGTTGCCGGTGAACGTGCGCACGATGCATTCTAACCCCCCCGACTTACCAGGGCAGACTCCCGGGTGTCTTGCAGAGCCGGCGGAAGACATCTACGCAATACGCGTATACAACTTCCGGTGCCGGCACTTCCGTTGAGTGCCGGCACCGGGAGTTGTATACACGATGTGCATAGATGTCCCCCTCCGGCCCCGTAAGATACCCGGGAGTCTGCTCTGGTAAGTCGGGGGGGGGGAGAGGACAGAGTGGCAGCATATCGCGGGGAGGACAGAGTGGCAACGTATCTCGAGGGGGGGGGGGGACAGAGTGGCAGCGTATCTCGGGGAGGGGGAGAGGACAGAGTGGCAGCATATCTCGGAGGGGGAGGACAGAGTGGCAGCATATCTCGGGGGGGGAGAGGACAGAGTGGCAGCATGTTTTTTGGTGCTTTTTTAAAGAAAAAAACTTTTTCTTTAAAAAAGCACCAAATTTTTAGGGTGCGGCCTATATACGGGGGCGGCCTATATCCGAGCCAATACGGTATTAGGAGGGACATCAGGAGGAAAAGGGGTTTGGTTTCCAAAGAGGGAATGAAGCTTTGAAACAATACTTGATAAAGGAAAGTAGGCAGAAGACATGTCATAGTTGGTAGACCCATCATTAAACCCCCACTCTGATGTCCACAAGGTTCTAAACACACGCCTACGCTACATTATGGAAAATACCCATTTAAAATGTGTTGCTGCTTCTTTAATTTTCCTAAGAAGCTAAAAATTACTTGATAACTGATCCCATTTTTTATATCAGCTAAGTAAATTCATTTCAGCGGGTTTCATGATGCACATGGCCATTCCAAAGAAATGACACGTGGCGCATTGTATTGTGAGGTAAATACCTGAAACACGAGAAAGCATTTTTCGTGTCTACAGTACAAAATAAACATTATTCTGAGCATTTAAGTCACATCAGCATCATCTTCCTATGAACACGAAAGTTTATTTTTATTTCTGTCTTCAATTACAGGACAGAGCAGATGGCAATGGCTCAGTCTGGAGAGATGCAAATTTTACATTAATGCACAATCTCTGCTGATATGCTGAATATATTCAATGCACGGTTGATTTTTGGCCCACCTGTTGTCTTTCCAAATCCTTATTTTTAGGTGAATGCGAATGCAATCGAATTTCCAGCCAGCAATAATTAGCTGCGCATTAACACAATGCGTTGGCTGAAACGCTGCATTGCATTCTGGGAGCATAAACAATGCTGAACAGGTGCGCATTCATCCACATTACCCATTCACCAACAAAGTGATAAGTTTATAATGACAGTACATGGAAAAATACACTGAAAATGGCTACGAATATAATTTGCCACATGCATTCGATAGCAATTTGATGATCACATTATACCGTTTTCTAGCTCCATAATGTGGAGCTTTGTGATGTATGTGAATGCTGTGTGATCACAGACAAATACGTTGGTGAATGTACAGTTTTTTTCTCCCATATTTAATCACGTTCTTCATCTTCACACAGCAATCTGTGTACTGGATCAAGCCCACAAACAAAAAGCAAGGGGAAATCTAGCCAGTGACCCAGCGATATAGCTAGCAAAATACAACAATAGTCCAGTACGCATTCATGAAAAAGGGTCTGCATAGAAAATCCATGAACTGAGCACTTAAAGAATCCAGTTATAATGTAAATGCTGCTTAAATGTGTTGCACCAGATACTCATACTAACGTATAAAAAAAAGCTTGTGGTAGTGACCCCAAGTCTTCATTTCATAGGAGCCCAGGGGGTATCTGTCCCCCTGTAGCCCATTGGCATGTACATGAAGCAGCTTTGCCCTTGGAATATGTATTAAATATATTAAAATGAAGAGCATTATAAACTGTCCTTCTTGTGGATAAGTTCTTTATATATAATATGGTTGCACCCATTGGCACTTTGTAGGGTATTCAAACCCAAAGTCATGTATACCGCGTTATGCAGACACAATGCTCTGAATCCATGGTTTTTTAAATTATGTTTTACAACGTTCATTTCTCGTTCAACTATGTTGAAATCGTTATCACGTTCTAGCTGGGATTCACTGAGCCGCTGACAGGCGTAATACAAGCACAATGTAGCATATATTGTTTGGAATATCAGATTCTAAATTTATACTTGACGTAGAACTGGATAATTAGCTTGAATGAGATTTAAATGAAACCTTATCTGTTTTGGGTATATTTTTGGTTTGGTTGGTGGTGTTCAAGATACTTTCAATGCAGAAATAAATAATACAAGGAGTTTGTAATCTATAAAGTGGAAAATCCCTCCTTATTTAAAATTACTAATGTTACTTGTTTTTGAGTAACTGAGATTATTCAGGAAAGTACCAGGTTTAAGTGACATAAATTAATGGGATTAGCCTTTAAAAAACCTAATTCTCTACAACGCTTAATAAATTCAATGCTAAACAAATGTTTTAGTTATATATATATATATTCTTATTGAAATAAAATGCACTGTATATATAATATCTGGTCCACAGAAAAACTGCTACAAGCTTTACAATTAACTAAAAATAAATCGTATACATATTAATCTGCCAAACACGTGCACTGAACCAAAAACACATATCACATACGACACGCAGATATGATTTTCATAATCTGTTCTTACTTCCTTGAGTCCTGGCTTTAAATGAAACAGAATACACCGGTAATAGGCATCTCGGTTTTAAAATTCTAATGGATATAAGTGGGGTTAATACGTACACACAGTACACACTATCTCAAATTGTTTGACTTTTTTCTTTCCAAGAATCTCTGACTCATTCTCATACTTTCCAAACAACACAGCCAGTTCCGATTGAGCCCTCATCCAAAACTCTCCACAGATAAAACCCGTAACCTTCAACGGTGAGGGAGGCCGGTTATCACATTAACTGCAAAATCAGGAAGTCACAAAACCAGCCTAAGACAATAACGTGTTCTACTTACATCGGGGGTGAAGGGAACCGATCCCCGTTTTTCTGTTTTATTCCTTGGTACTTATTCCAAGCCAGTTTCCACGGATTAGTCACCTGTCGGCAGAATTAGACATCAGAATTACTTTTTGAATAGAGAGAATGCACTGATCTCCATGATCTCCCAGAGTTTTCAGTAATCTTTTATTTAATCCATTGTTAAAATGTAGAACGGAGATGTTTGACTCATACAAAAAGAAACTATTGCAATGGTATGCGTTAGAATTTGGATTTATCCATTTTCAAAAAGGTACGTAACACAAAAGGCCAAATGCTTCAAATCAAATAATAAATATACATAAAGATACAACCAGTAAATAGTGAAAAATCATAAATCATAAATAATATTGGTCTAGGAAGCTTCTGATTTTACAACAACAGCATGACACGTCTGAGAAACACTGATTGATCATAATTCTGGATTCATCTCTTGCTATGAGCTCCAGGTCAAGATCAGGAACTAAAAATACAGTACATAGATGAAATGGGGGGAGAAACACAGGAATGGTGAGAGCTTCACATCCCTCAGCTGTCAAACGTGAAGTCTCCAGGACGTTCTCTACAACACATGGTCTACAAATCCATTTCGGGCACATGGCACATACTATATATACAGTCTGTCACAGCCTTTGATGTTTTCTGTCCCATTCAGAGTGTCTTTACTCGCTAAAAACCCACCGGTTCAGAGAAGCATACAATCTATATCAATCTGTCCTTCCCACTGCCAAGATTTGTAGGCCACTGACTTCTCCACATGACCCTGGTTATAAAAATCTAATCACCTTCAAAGAAGCAGTCCCTCGCCTTTTTGTCTTAACATGTGAAAATGTTGTTGACCATTTTGCATGTTGCCAATGTTAATGCTATTGTTCATTTCTCCTATGGAATCTGACGGCGTTCTATAAATAAAATGTAATGTAATAGCGTCTTCCTGGAAAAAACATGGCTTTTGACAGTAATCCGTTTGACAAACAGCTAAAAATATACAATGGCACCATTTCATTTTACATATAGAAAAGCGTAGCAATAAAACGATTTGAACCGTTAATTTAGTTTGTCCTGTATTTTTTTAAATCACTAGTTGTCGTGATTGTCTGGCTCCATAGTGTAAAATAAAATAAGAACTAGCCGCAGTTAGAAATGTTGTTTGATTAAAAAGAAAATCTCAAATTCCCTGGCTTGCCTCTTTCCAGGAACCTCTGACTTTTCTCTCTTCAGAGTTCAATGATACTAAGCAGCCATGAGTTAACAAGAAGCCACTTATTACGATTACAAGAACCACTGTTACATCCTAAACATAAAATGACAGTAAGGGCTGTAAAGCACCATTATGGAATACTTATGGAGGTGTTGGTCATAAGCACGTACGGCGCTTTGAAGAATAAACTGGATTGCTTTTTTGGTAAGAAAGGTATACAGGAACATATTACTTTAAATGTTTTTAAACTTATTCTAACTGCCCTATGTGCTTGATTTAAACCAGTGTTCACTAATGTAATGTCCAGAGGTAGCTTCGTATTCACTATGTGTTGAGTGCCACAGGTTGCAGAACATCTGCGTTCCCTGGTGACTTTTACATTAAGCCCTTGATCCATGAAGGTTTAGTACACTTCATCATATCAGATCTTTCAGGTGAGACATCGTTGGGACTTCTAAGTCTATAGTGTGGAGGTATGTCCTTCCGCATGAAAGCATGGAGATAGCAGAGAATGGCTATGGAAGTAAGGCTAGACACACCAGGGGAAAGTCAGAAAGGATGAGGAACACGTGAAGTTAAATACCAGTAGCCTTCCACCTGGAAATAAAAAGCTGTCCTTGCAATATTCCACTCCAGTACCCAACAAGGGCGAATACATGTCGTTAGGTTCTGATGGGCCAGAAGCAGGTCAGGAATTTTATGTAATCTTAAAACATTAGTGTTTAAAACAAACAACCAAAAAATAATGAATTAATATGTGAATGCTCAAGCTGGGATATCCAAAAAATGTTAGTCTTTTTTTAATAGGCAAGTCTTAGACTGTGAGCGCTGTAACAGAAATTCTATGTTACAATGCTAAACCAGGAGAGTTACAATTTTGGGATGTATTTCCTTTAACTTTAAATGTCAAAGCTGTAATGGTAACTATAAATGGAGTTTTATGGAGTGCTCCTAACATGTTTACAGCGGTTTATTACTTTGCATTGCCTGATTTCCACTGAAAAGTTGTTCAAAGTAATTTTCTCTACACCTAGATTTATTTTTTTATGTTCTGCCTATTATTCGCTTCACTTATTGGTGATTTTTTTATGTTCTGTGAATAAAGAAGGTTACAGAGCCAGCTCTAATCTAAACCAGGAACGTCGCAAGCAGTGCATACCAATTCCTATAATGCAGTTATCAAGAAACAAGTATTGCTTTTCATTTATATCGTAACAACCACCTAATTCTTACTATGCTACAGATGAACTCTGTATGCCCGAGTTTCTCGGAATCTACGTTAAAGCTGGTGGGATGATTAATTGTGTACTAGGAATTTTCTTTTTCCAGAGACTGTAAATAGAGGCTTGGTGCAATGCCTGGATATACAGTATCTGATCAATTGCTATAACGTTTTTTAATTCATACCACTCAGCAATTTACAATTGAATTCCCGGTGGGAAACGAGGAAGAGAGTAGTAGTCATTGGTTCCGCTATATGGCAAAAAGGGGTTATTCGAATTGTTTCAAAGTATAATATGGGTTTGTAAACATCAGTAGCTAAAAAGAAAATAATTTCTATGACATTAGATGACTGTTGGGTTTCATGTATTCAAAACATTGTCATCTATGGTGGCTAATACCTATATACACCCATTTTAATCCTTAGAATGATCCCTGTATGCTGTACAATGGAGATGGACATTTTTTTGCCAACCATAAACAAACTGATTCTGTGGCAAGATGCCATACTCAGGTTTGCTTACATGGGGTTAATGCTTGACTGGTGAGATCTAACAGGACCAACCCAGCTTGATGTGGGTAGAACATTCAGACCATTGCTATTTCTACCCTGAGCCATGCTGAAAGCTATATATTAAGTAACAGGCGAATGCAACTGTGGGGAACCCATGTAACAGTGGGTAATGAATCCTTTGTATGCTTCTGTGTATGTCTTCACCTAGAATTTCTACAGTGCTTTGGAGTTGTAGTTTAGTGAACATAGATAGGTTCCTAAACACCCCCATGCATTCTGATGATGAGCCTTATGAAAGCATAGGGGTATATGTATGTGAACGCATGCCACCATAACAATCAATGGATTGGTCCAGTCGGGATGACCATTCCATGGGTTGTTATGGTGACTAATGTGTTCATCCGTCAGCTTTTATAATAATATCTCTACTGAATTAAGGAAGGGCTTTATTTCCCTTGTAATCTCCCAAAACCTAGAGCTGATGCTGCCAAAGAACCACTAATTACAAAACATTCAGAGAATCCACGACACATAACAAAAGATTCACATCTTGTTTCACAAGGCAGTGTCCGTTCTGTCTGATCAGTCATGTTTCTTCAAACATAGAATAACTGCGTGCTACTTTCACGCCTTTCTCCTTGAACACTTCCAGTAGGACATACAAAGATTCTTTCTGAGCATTCAGCAACTGCCATGTTATTCACACAGAGAAATACTTTTAACTGGAGAGCAAAGAAACCATTTGCTACACGTACAGTACATAATAGGCTGGACATAAATCAAAATACTGCATGCAGAATAAAACACTCACTAATTTAACCTTTGTAAAGGGGTCTATTTACTAAAGGGGGGATGCAAGGATAGTTTGTGGTTTCAACTCTCACTCTTCGCTATTTATTATTAAGGGCCGACAGCAGCAACTTTCCCCAGCAAGAAAGGCTGAGCTGACCCTGTGTAATGCATAATTAAATGGATGTGGAGACACTGGGAATAAATCTCACTGATTTAACTATGGTTTATACAGGGCCAGCTCATGAGGATGGGGCTTCCTAATGAATAGCGAAGTCAAGGCGTTCAATCCATAACATATCAACACCACTTTTATAAGTATACCTCAAAGTGTCTGTGAAACTGTGAACACTAAATAAAGTATCAGCATCTAAAAAAAGCACTTTCTATTTTCTTCCATCGTCGGTTTTCTATGTTTTTCTCTAGATACTCAATCCTGGGAACATCCAGACTCCAGCTACCTGGAGCCTTCCCATTTTGTGATGTGGGTGAGCAGTCCCACGGATGTCACATGTGGGGCTTGATGCAACACCCAACCCGTGACCCAGAGTTTCTCCATGATGACTTTCCCGATATGGCCATACTTAATAGCACTCGGACCAAGATGCTTTAAAATGGCCGACTCTCCATTTTGAGTACACTGGTCATGCTAGTTTGCCAATTATACAAACCTTTACATTTTTTATTATTTTTTTGTGGCATCACATGATTCCTCAGCAGTAAACCTATCATTACCATATTATTATATCGGCTGCCTCCATAGTAGATGTTTTGAAATAAAAAGTATTTTCAAAAGGATGCTTTCATTTCTTGTATTACACAGAATAATAATGGTTTGTATGTATTCTGGCTGTAAATCCCTTAGATTATGTAATATGTTTTCTCCCCTCTTTGACACTAAGTGGGAAAATATTATGACACACACAGTACCCTTCCATGGTGTTTATGTTGTCCTTGTTTGACCTTCTTTTCATTAAAAATTCTGCGCCCTGCAAACGCCAACAAAAGTATTTCTTGTTTGTGCTCGATTGCTAGCAGAGCGCTAAATAAGTATTCTGATTTTTGAAAGAAGCTATGCTGTAGCAATAGAAGCTAATGGGGATCATGGTGTTTTTTGTGAATATAATATGCAAGAGCACTTCATCTTATGTAAATATGTTCATTTTGTGTTCTAGAACTGGGCTTATTTCTTGGTTGGGCAAAAAAATTATTACCGAGTTTAGCTTTTTAGTACTAATGTCTGCCGCATTATGGGGACTCTGCCACCATTTACTTTTTTATAAGTGTTCATAGTCACAATTAAGCTTGATGATGGTGGCAATTCCTTTCTATTGATGAGCGTGGCATTAGCTGCACATAAAGGGACATCACAGAACTGGCTTTTACATGATCAGCTTTACGAAAGACATAAAGTCATCCTTCCAGACACAAGCCCGCTCCAAAAGAGAAGGCACTACACACAATATCTTACATCTGTGAGATATTTACGAGCATATTGCTTAAAGTGAGATATTATTGGAGAAAAAAAAAACGATTATTGCGTTCATAACTTTTTGATCCTAAAACAGATTGTGAAAATGCTGTTTAGGAAACAGGCCTAAGTATTACAAATATTGCTGTTCTTGGTATTGCGTAACAGTTTATGGCCATTGGAAGGCCAAGGTGAGAACCATCCATTTCCATAGACCAGATGGAAAGTAAACTGTATAGATTGTTGGTGCGCCTCACATCTGTTTTTTTACTACCATATGAATATCCTTTTATGCATTCTGTAAATCTGCACCTTTTTCAGAGGGACTTTTACATTATGGCTAAGTAGAAACTAAAATGGGACTGTTTCTTTTATGGGTTATACAGTCATAAAATATGGATGAAATGTGGTTTTAAACCATTTATTTCTAAACTGGTACCCCAAGCTTTAAACCTGATACATATTTCAGATTGGCCATGAGAAAATTATTATTACTTACTATGAATGCCAGGGGCTTCTGGCAGTTTGTACTGGATGAGAGACCAGGAATTAATCTGTTAACAATTCATCCAAATGGGCAACATCTTTTATAGATTAGCGTAACAACAATTTTTCGTTCAAAAGCATAAAATGAATACATTTATGATAAATCCAAAGTGTTGCATAATCTGTATGTGCTGTACAACGAGCATAATCAGTTATCAAAAAAGTGAACAGAATGATCTTTTCTATTTGTCAAACTAAAAGTATGCATATCTCTTTACTTTGCAATTGCACGGCTGATATGTTTTTATACACTAACATACCATATAGCTGTTTTTTTTGTTTTTTTTTACTGAAAACTGCATTTACCAAATATCGGCTTAATATATGTACCATTTGTTATATAAACAGTATCGTATCTCATTTTATTACAGCAAACATCACTAAAATATGTATTCTCTTCGGTATGGGAGAACAATTCATGACCCCTCTGACATCAAAAATATTATTAAAAATGGATTTGACAGCACGATCCTAGCAAAAAAAAATAAGTAAGTCTTGTAATAATACTGAAGTGTAAAAGAACAAAAAAATTATTTGTGTGTTGTATAGCTTGTGTTTGGTGACATATGAAACACAAATGTTTGCTTTTTAGTAGTCCGTATTATCTTGCTTTATATTATAGTTAGTTGTATAATGGTATTATTGTTTTATATAAAGTTGTTTGAACCCCTCCTTTCATGAGATCCCTGGCATACAAACTGCTGATCACTATTGTGAAAATGACAAAGTGTTTTTTCCCTGGGGGGTGAAGAACCGCAAGCTTTTTCTATGAAAGTTTGTAGATACATGGTGTATCTCACCTAGACATTGTGAATATAACCTTCATATTTCATTTTTTTTTAACACCATCACTTAAATAAAGGTACACTATACAGTTCATTTATTGGTTTTCGTCTTATTGTTTTCACAAACCTCATCTCTTAGGCAGTTTTTTTTTATTTGACTGGGTGATCATGATTTTAGTGAGAGGGAGGAAATTCCTGGAAAGCCAGTAAAAGTCCTGTTTTATTACTAAGGAACTTGCACCTCCCTGGAGAGATTCTTCAGTCGTCAAAAGGCAGTTTAAAAAAAGATATTGCATACTTTCGGGAATGCTGTTAAACTGAGGAAGCAAAAATTCAAACAACAAATCTTTTAGAGCTAATTTGGGACCAGCAGTGTTGACAGGTAAAGAATTCATTAATCAACCCCTACTGGTATTCATTCATGCACGTTGGCTGAGCATTGGATGATAATAATATCACTTATAATAAGCTATTATTTTTCGGAATTACATTCTTTGCCCTTTACCTTTTACACTATTCACGTGTTAACTATTATGACATCCATTTTCCGGTCAAAAAGTATTGAAAGATTAGCATTTTCATAACATGTTCTGGGTTTAAATAACCAGCCTACTTAAGTGTTCTCGCTTTTCACAGTGTTCATGGGAGGACACCTCAGAGGAAGGAACTGCTGTCCAAAAACAAATATAAGGCACAGGAGATTAACATCAAAACATCATTGCATCAGTAAAATATGGTGGAGAGGACATCATGATTTGGGGCTGCCTGAGGGCCTAGACAGTGTGCCATCGTCGATTGAAAAGGTTGAATTCCCAAGTTTATGAAGATATTTTGCAGAAGAATATAAATCAATCTATCCACCAACTGAAGTTCAACAGAAGTTGGGTGTTGCAACATGGCGAGTAAATCAACCACAGAAGAAAATATGCCTTCTGGAGTGGCCATGTCAGAGTCCTAACCACAACCGGAATGAGATGCTGTGGCATGACCTCAAGGGAGCATGAATATTGTTGAACTGAAACAGCTTTGTAAGGAGGACTGGTCCTAAATTCCTCCTGACTGTTTTGCAGGTCTAAACAACAACTGCAGGAAGTGTTTGCTTAAGGCTTCCAACGGAGGGTCAAACAGTTTTCAAATCCAAGGTTTCATATTTGTTTTGCCACCCTTCACTGTGAATGTATACACTATATTCAATAAAGACATGAATTCCAGGTATTTCCAAAGGGTTCACAGAATTCTTAACTACAACTGTACCTATAATTCTTTTTTTTTAAAATTTTTTTTTAAAGATGTGTTCTAAGCAAACTGTTTTTCCAGCTTTGCAGGTTCCAAATGGCATGTCACATGTTCCCGAAGTAAATGTTTATATCTATTAACATTTTTCCTTTTAAAAACTTTGCTCTTATTTTTTCAGATGCACCTGAAACTATGGGTTTCTTGCCGTTTTATAGACAGGTATTATATACCGGTGCATCTCATATACATGTTGAGTAGCTAAGCATTAGTGATTAGTGCAATGTGTATAGCCAGCAGATTTATGTTACACACTTGACATGCAAATGATCCTGAAAAATATCATAAATATATGAGACCATTTTATTTCATTATATATTATCAGGTGCACCATGATGGAGACGCTTATTTGAATACTACACTGATGCTGTCATTCTAGACTCATGCAGGAGTTGGAAACAGGTACAGTCAATCCTGAAAACGTCCATCAGGGGAAAAGCAGTGGGAAAATATACTCGTGCCCCCAATGCTAGCCAAGTGTATTCAACATTGGACCACTGAAAATAAGAACCCTTTTGCCTATGAACATGAATATACCTAATAACTTAATCCTATTGAAGCAGGGTCATACACCATAAAATAAAAACAATAGCAGCCGTTTATCTGCTGAAACTGTTAGCGCCCGATTACTGAACGTGAAAAAGCATTAGGGATTATGGGAATTGTGAACTTTTGGACAAATATTATGGTTTCACAACTTCCTAAATTAACCTGTGCAGTTAAGAAATGAAAGGCTACTAGATCTGCCTATGTCTTTTAAGGTATTGATTGTGATGACACATAACGTCATTGCCAGTGGTGGGACAGGCCTAGGCCAGTGTTCTCACCCGGCACCCACCTCTGTCCTTCTTACTGAGAACTGGGATATGACATCATATACTGCATGCTGTCTGCCTCATTCTAGCTCAACGAAGAGTTCTATAGTGAAAACCAGTTGGAGAATTCAGAAATCTCCCTTGTAACTGGTCCGTTGAGCTGAGGAGCTCCAGTTAGCCTGATCATCAAGTGCTGCCATGCTAAGCCAGCAGAATATGCCACTGGTCACAACCCTGTGTCCTCTAGTGCTGATTGCTTTGATTAGTGAGGCTGCACAGACTTCTCCATAGATGCCTTGTAGGCCAAAGTGGAGAGGAGATTTGTCATTGAGTCTGTTTTGGATCGGCGCTCTGTCACAGATGCGGTGATCCCTACGGATATATCACTTCCTTAGCACCACAGGGCAATACAGTATGTTTTTGTATAAAGAGTAATTAGAAAGCTAGCTTACCTTTAGATAATCATAGTCCAGATAAGGCTTCAGTGAATTAAACTGTATTTATACTGTAAATATGCTTAATTATTTGATATAAATGCTGCCTGATATATTTACAGCAATAAAAGTACTTTATATTCAACAGATGTATAAGTCAAGCAAGTCAAGAAAAGGTCAGCTTCACTTTTTTCCAAAATACATAAAAAATAAGAAATAAATGATAGGTTCCCGTTCTCCATTTTCAGCAAAGTGAGCACAATTTAGTCCAACAAATTCTGAATATTTAAAAGATAATAATGCATTATTAAATAAGATATATTATTTCTCAGCAACGGAACATTTCTGTAATTTAAAATTAAAACACAGATTCTGTTTGTGAGGTTTAAATATCTCCCAGTTTTGTGCATGAAAACGTGTATACATTGCATAGTTAGGGTATCTTGTTGATGATGGTAAAATGATGCTCTCAGGTGAACTCATATTGTAAAATGGATTTTATGCAAAGGCCATGATAGTGCTTGGGTTTCTATAATACTTCAATTATTTCTACTGACATAATAGCATTCATGTACATTTATAGCTCTCTTGGTGGTTCATCAACTAGGCTTTTCCATCACATGCTTGGAACTTGTGTATTGAGAGCACAATGATCCTTTCTTTGACCCTGTATTTGCTTGGTTTTATCTTAACATGTTCTCTTCATGGCTGTTTGTCAATCAGAAACACCCAGTGGGAGAACATGAGTTGTAACTTATATGACATCAACAAGTAGCTCATATCTAGACCCAAAGATGGAGCACTGACACATTAGCATACATGGGAACTATCCAGTTTGGACCTGGAGTCCCTGGTTTAAAGCCCTGCATCCCTGATCAGACAGAGATGCTCTGCCTTTACACATGCTTTTTTAGGACTTCAGAGTTTATATAAAAAGGCAATTTTGGACTCTTGCTTACTAAAGAGACTTGGAATTGGAAAGGGTTCAACAAAGTTCATGCCTGAAAGGAAAATTAAGCCGTGATTAAAGTATTTCCAAATTTTGTCCAGAAAAGGATCCTGTTATGTATTTTGTGTAACCACATGAATATCTAAATCCAATATTTCTTTATTTACTTTTTTTGTAGTATGATATATATTACAAAAGTTCAAATTAGAAAAGAACAGTTTGAGTGTGCCCAGAATAGGAGATATAAGTCAAGAGTGGTACTGTGTTATCCTCTGAAAAGTAGAATGACGTTTTTAGTCATTAGTAGAAATAAAGTTCAACTTTCTAGACAACTTATGTCTCTTCAAGTTACAAAAGCTAAGTTAAGTACATTTACATAAATACATTGCTTGGGCAGTGAAAAC
Organism: Spea bombifrons; assembly: GCF_027358695.1. Classification (NCBI taxonomy): domain Eukaryota; kingdom Metazoa; phylum Chordata; class Amphibia; order Anura; family Pelobatidae; genus Spea; species Spea bombifrons. Next base: position 32,738,077 of record NC_071088.1, on the reverse strand, counting down.
AGATAAGATCAGATCATTCAAGTCCAGGCTTATAGTAAGCCATTATTAGTAACAGCGTGCAGCGTACAAACTGTCCAATTGATGTCAAAGGCCTCTGGAGGTGACAAGTCTTTCACACTTCTAGCAAGAGCCTGAATGTCTGTATGCTGGTTATACAGGTCATTCCATGGTGCGAGAAAAATTCCTTGTCATGGTTCAGAGACATAGGAAGAAATTAAGAAGAATTAGCAGAGTTTGCATTGAACCTAGATAGAAGTGACGAATATATTGTTCTTCTTTTGTCCTTTTAACTACAGCAGCACCCCTACCAGCAATGTGCCAGTACTTATTTTTTCCTTATGAGACAATCAAGACCTGATGATTACTTAAAGGGACACTCCAGTGTCTTGAAGCCCCCAAAACAACCAACGAATATGAAAGTACTTTATAAATCCGGCACCGCGGGGGACACCACGTTCTAAACTGATATGATATCTGAAGTGACCCTTTAGGTGATTGTGAAACTAGCTTATCTGGGCACCGATATCAATGGGGATAGGGAAGGATGGGTTAAGAGAAAGAAAGAAAACACTTTAAGCTGGGGAAATATACAACTGTAGCCTAATTAGATATTTGAACATAAATAAGCTATAAATGAGCTATAATAACATATCAGAAGCTAGTAAATATGATTTGGCTAAACCAGAGTGATAAAACAGCAACGAGTAGTTAATAAAAATGAAAGCAATATGTCTTTCTGTTAAAAAAAAAACCAAAAAAAAAACATTTTGCATCAGGATGCTTATATTTGGTAAACAGTGTATATTAATATTAGTTTTCATGCCGACCATGTTTCACACTAACATAAGGGATATAATTACGCACAGAAGTACAGAATTATATTAATCCATTTCATTACTTTATTTCCGTTATGCAACTCCTCCACACATGCCTAATATAAATACTCCCCGCACCGTTACCACATAGAATTGGATCAAAGAACTCTGAATCACTTGTAATAACAGACTGTACCTTTGTAGTCTAACTCAGTAATATTACTAATTGCACTTGTATTGCCATCAAATAACATTTTAAGTAATCATTTGTATTCTCACTTTCTTTCATAGTTCTGGGTTAAATAGATTTAGCATACTCTTTTGGAATTATGACTATATTCTGAGTTTAGGAATACCCATCAGGGCTGGATTTTCTAATACACAAAGGCACCAGGTTAGCTTGCACTGGGTCGCTGGTTAGTGTTACATAGAACTATCTGGTCATTCATAGATAAATCATTAGCTGGGCTGCAGGTACAGGCAGTGAAATCCTTCCACTGCAACCCATCCTAGGCTGCCCCTGAAAAGCAATGAGACTATCAACCTGGCGTGACCTTGCTGAAAATTGGCATTAAACAAAGCTTTTTCAAATGTTTGCTGATAGTCTTTATGCCTCAAGGTCTAGACTGCCAGTTGAGACATCCCTAGAACCCTTGGAGGAGTCTCCACTAGTCCGGAGATCTGTGAACAATTCTAGTTATTCTGACTTTATAAGTATTTTATACATTTGTACAGAAACAAAGTCAGTGGGTCACATTAGACCCCCTTGTAATGCTTGTGTGAACGAGCTCTTGAGCTGCCTGGCTTGGTGAAACACCTATCCTGCAAGCCTAGGATCTGGGCCTGTTAAAGCCTTGAAGGAGTCTCCACTAGTCAGCGATCTGTGAACAATTCTGGTTAATCTAACTTTGTAAGTATTTTATTCATTCTTTACCTGTACTCATATTAGACCCCCTTGGAATGCTTGTGTGAGACAGCTCTTGACCTACCTGGCTTCATTGAACACCTCTCCTACAAGCCTAAGAGTTGGGACGGTTTAAGGAACCAATGTACTGGGGTTTAGAGGACTATGTATATGTATTTGCAAGTGGGAGAAAATTATAACTATCATATGCAAAACAAATGCATATGATGCCCAGAGTGTCTAAGGAAAGTGGACATAGTGTAACACCAACTGCATCATATCTTCGTGCCAACATTCTATCCTGGTCTTCTAATATAATTGCATAAAAATATCCCCTTTATTAGAGGGGTAGTGGTCTATGTTACCCATCTGACAGAAAGCCATAACAGTAGCACAGAAAACATTTACAAAATTGTAAGAGGAACAATCACAATGGAAATGAATTCAACGTTCCTGCTGAATAAAAAAAATTCCATTGGTTGCTATGGTGATAAGACCAATTTTCAAACCTTGCACAAGACCTACTTCTTAAACACAACCTCGAATGCATGATCTTTAGTAAGCAAAAAGTAATGAGTCACCTGTTAATGAGTCACACAACTCAGTAAGTAATAATGCTTTACAACCTCGTAACAGGACTCAGGTTTATATTTAAATGTAAGAGCCGAGAATTGATGATCCAATATCGTAATACAAGGTTGATCCCCGTCAGCAGGGAGCTGGCCAGAAAAGCGGGGGGGGGTACCCCTGGACCCTCAAAAACAGAAGCAGGGGCACATTGTGCAAGAAAAAAGCGAGCAGGGGCACATTGTGCAAGAAAAAAGCGTTCAGATGCATATTGGTCATTTTATGTGTTCTAGCTCTGTTATCTTAGCCCAATCTACTATACAAACACCACAATGCTTTATCGTACAGCCTTCTATTAAACAGGAGAATGGCTCAGTTTCAGCTGCCCAGCCTGACACCTGGACTAATGAAATACTATGGAGGAAATTATTCTATTGAATTTTATTAACAGGATTTCATTAGCATTCCGTAAAGAATCATCTCTGTGTGGCGCTTGAGCAGAGAAAGTCATCAAGAATATCATATCACTGACAACGATGGCAGCCTGCAGGTCTGTAGATAAAGAAAGTTTATCAGAGCAACATTAAATTAAGCCGGGTTTTTGTTACATTACTGTATACAGCACAGGGAATTCTTCTTTAACATGTGTTTCCTTGGGGACTTGCAACCCCCTTAAGAAGAGTATATGATGTCCCTAATGGGCAATCTCTAACAAATCCCTGTGACATTTTGGACCATTTGAAACACTGGGAGGTTTAGTATGTTTATACAGAACACGGTGGTTCTAAATAGTATTGTCGTCTATAAGATTTCATCATCACACCAGAAATTAAATGCCACCGATGAGGCACTGCATTTAAATCACGTTTCTAGTTGTTTTGCTTTTCTCTTGTAGCCATCTCCAAGCCCAAAACCGATTTCAAACCTGTTACCACCCACCGCAAATATTACAGTTCTTCAGATGAAAGACGTTCATAAAAAATAACAAAATGTCTACAAAATGAGTTGGATTAGTATAAAAGATGCTATCAGATCTCATTGTGTGAAATCTAGAAATCCTTCCCCTCTCTTGTTTCCTCCTCATCTGTTGCTGTACAAATCTCTTTCCTTGTGACCTTACAGAGCTAATTTAGGAAACAGACATTTTCCTCCAGAGCTTTGACAGGAAACGGCTATGACAGAAATGTTCTGTAAACATAACAGCGGCTTTTCCTCCAGCAGAGGTTATCCAACCAATAACACCGGTATTTCTACCGAGTACTGGGGTGTAAATCCTATCTTGTCCATCACAAAGTGCACGGTTTGGGTAGCATTTTTTTTTTCCAACAGAGATAGACAGCAACCGAGAGATAGAGATTTTAGTATTAAATTAATTCATTAAACCAAATATTCCAGAAATTGCAGTGATGGAAAACAAGTACAAATCATATGTAGTTTTTAAGGTAAGGGGCTATTTTAACTCATGGATGCTGATGTGACAAAAAGTAGCAAATCAATTATTTCCTCTATCTTCCTTCTTACAACCCACCTCATCAAAACAAAAAAAACATCTGTACCCTTTCAACCAATGGCATGATACCCTGTCTAGCTTGCCATTGGCGAGACAGGTCTTGCCTGGGATACTGTCCTGGTGAAGCCCTGCTTCCCTGGCTCTCTAGGTAAGTTTCTCTGACACAGGAGCCATGTGTGGCCAAACCTATTCCCTGCCTACTAAAAGATGTCAGGGGCTAGCCCCATCCCTCTCAAAGCCACTCTCCCAGAAGAGGGATAAACAACTACAGGTGGGGAAGTTCCAAAACATGCGTAAGAGTATGTGCCAAAGCATGAGAACAGTCCGCCTATAGTCAGTAGACCCAGCTGCTGCCTGAAGGATTGCTCATTGAGGACCCACCACTGTTTCTGTTTCTAGTGGTTACTGCACCTGTGATCTCCTGAAAAGAGTATCTTATTCCAGAATTCCAAATTTCGTTTCCTGAATTTAAGTTGCAGTACACACCCCACTAAGACAGGTGACAAGAAATATAACACTTAGACTTAACTTGGAATGCAAGCTGACGACGTGCAGGAGCCTCATAAAAACACTGGTATTGCTAGGATCTTTGTATAAAAAAAACACAAGACTACATTGTAAGTTCACTTCCTCAATTTCTGTTGTATACATATGTGTGTGTTTTGTTCTGTAAGTTTGTTCAGTGCCCAAACTCACAACTGTTTTTCGTATGAATGGGGAAATATTCCCACAGGAACACTCAAACATCTTCCCAGAAGAGTGGAAGCTGTTATGCCTGCAAAGGGAGGGCAACTACATATTAATGTATATGTATTTAGAATGTATTTATATATATATATATATATATATATATATATATATATATATATATATATGCAATTTATTTTATGAAGCTTTGATGTCCAAAAGCAAAAAAATTACCATGAAAAAAACTCATACATACAATGGTTAAATAATAAAGAAAACTAACATGTATTACTTTTTTGCCCAAATACACTAGCACTGTATTCATGTCTACAAAATACAATGTTGTTTTTTTTTGTAAACTCATAATGATCCCTTAACACACACTGTTATTCTTCCCCCTTTGTGGCTAATTACGGAAATCAGCATATTGAGTAGAATTTCATATGAACCTGCCAGTAGATATCAGATTGCAGAATGAAACTGATGGTAGCTAGAACATGCAGTCCTGTTTGTTATATTATTAATAAGCATAATCATTTACAAGGTTTGTTTTTTTGTTTGACATGTGACGGGTATTTTGACAAAGAACCTCTGTGCATCTGGCTACTATATACAGTATCTTTGTTCCAATACAAGGACAAGGTAATTGTCATGAGCTGTCTAAAACCCAGAAAACTAAAATCACACTCACGTTTCCACATTTAAACCAATCTGTAATACTGTTAAATTGTAAAAAATACATTTATGGGGTCAAGTCAAAGTAAAAATATGACTGGATGAGAAGCTGTCCCTATGGAAGAAACTCCGAGTCTGGTGTGCATACGTGGAAACATTCAGGCTACCTGGAACCCACCCTTTTTCGAAGTGCGGGTGGGCGGGTCTAATGACATCGGTTAGAGGTCTCACTGCCGTCGGCAGGCGTCCCCGCTGTTGTGGGCAGGCAGTCTGTCGACTTTGCCTACAGGGCTAGCTGCACGCGCTGAAAGATTGAAAGTGGTAGATGGGAAAGCGGGCCAGGAGAGGGGCTCTGCAGGGGCTCCTAAGCATCTGCTCCATATCAGCAGTTATAGCTCCAGTTATGAGGATACCTGTCCAAAAACATGGCAACATTTTGTTCCAAAGTACATTTTACTATACACTGTGTTAGAGCTATAGCTATTACTAAGTATACCTGATGTGTGGGGCATGACACCACAATTGCAGCTCACATTACTGGTCTAATCATTGTAAAAAAAATATCTGATATCTGAAAAACTAAATGATATTAATGCATATTACTCTTCTGTACCGAGATAACATAGCAGCCAAATAACAACTCTATAGTAACCTGAATCAGGTGAGCAACCCCATCTCAGTGCATTATATGCAACTGCTCTGAATCTGACATTTAGGGGTAGTTGTACTGTGTTTGATGAAAAGCAGATATGTTTAAAATGTGTCAGCGACTTCCTCCAAGAGACAGAACCATTTATCTTTTTTGTTTTATGTTTCCCACCTGCAGTAAAATCCTTGTAAACTGCAAATTCACAGCAGTTATTGTTATCTTTTTATTAGTATCTTTTATTTATATAGCCCCAACACTTTAGGCAGCGATTCTCACAATACATATATTGAAAGTGTATGACAAAACTTGAACTGACAGACCGATACTTTAGGTAAATATGCCCCTGCTTGCAAGTTGACAATCTGTTCTGTCTGAATAATTTAACAAGGCCCCTCTTACTAGCTATTCATCTTTGGATGAATTCAAATTGCTGTAAAGAATGCATGCTACACACACACACGCACACACACACATATATAATATGATCTTCATCTAAGTTACAATAATGAACAAACACAGTCTGTTTTTAGTAATGCGCCTACTAGAAGTGGGCACCCAGTCAAGATGAGTCCAAGGGCACCACCCATTCTGCAGCTCAATGAGGGGGGGGGAGGAACAAAAAAGGAAACAGATAAAAGCTTGAAGGAATCATTGGAACTGGTTAACATCTCTGTTCATGAGTCTTCATATACAAAACATTAAACATTAAACAGCATGTAGTCTATGGCAGGACATCACACCACAGAGGAAGCTGCTGCTCTCCAAAAACACATTGCTGCACGGCTGATGTTTGCCAAAGAAAAACCTTGATACTTCCCAACAATGCTGGGGAAATGTGTTGTGGACTGATGAAACTAAGATGGAATTGCGTATAGCTTAAAAAGGGCACCACATACCAACATGAAAACAAATTTAAGTACGATGGAGACACCATCATGATTTAGGACTGCTTTATTGTCATCATCAAGTGGACAATGAATTCCCAAGTTAATCGAGGTATCATACAGACTAATGTCAGGGTGGCTGTCGACCAGCTGAAGCTTAGTAGAAGTTGGGTGATGCAGCAGGACAATGGCTCTAAACATTGAAGTAAATCTAACACAGAAAAAAGAAAAACCACCGTTTGGAGTGGCCCAGTCAGAGCCCATTAGAGATGCTTTGGAGTGACCTCAGGAGAGCTGTTCATACCAGACATCCTAGGAATATGGCTGAGATTAAGTAGTTATGTAAGGAAGAATTACCTAAAATTCTACCTGAACGTTGTGCAGGTCTGATCTGCAGCTACCGGAAGCGCTTATTTGAGGTTATTGCTGCCAAGGGAAGTTCGACCAGTTATTAACTCCAAGGGTTCGCTTACTTTTCACCATCACTGTGAATGTTTAATGGGTGTGCTCAATAAAGACATGGAAGATTATCATTGTTTTTGTGTTATTACCTTAACCACATTGTATTTGTCTATACTTTTGACTTAGATGTAGATCAGATCACATTTTTATGATCAATTAATGCTGAAAACCAGGTAATTTCATTTACTTGCCCTTCATATAGTTTTAGTGGGTTGATTACCTAATATGCATTTACTAAAGAGCCTTTTTTCCCCCACTAATAATCTTTAAAAATATTGCTGGGATCAGAATACATGTGTTATAAGGCATTTATTACAAAATTATACATCTACCATCCTGTGCCGTTTACGTATGAAAAATAGTATGTTACATTATTTTTATGAAAAATTAAGAAATATATATTATGGAGAGTAGCTACGTGACATGAGACACGTTGCCAAAAAATGGTTCATATTCTAACTCACCGAAAGAAGACTTATGTTAGCTTCAATAACAGGACATGAAGGCACAGAAACCAACATTTATCAACCCTAATATAGCACAGCCACATAAGAAGTCACGTAACAATTCTAGACACAGCTAATGTTCTCTGATTAGGTGGCCTCATTAACTCGGGTGACCTTGGAGATCATGTTGCTGCTGGTGACACAAAGCTATCTTTAAGTGCCTTTGACCTTACACCCAGAGCCCACCCTAACCCATATTACACACTGCCTACCAGGTATACCTGACTGGAATTGGCTTATGACCAGTGGATATTATACCACCACTTAATAATTATAATGATAAAGAAGATGTTAAAATAAAACACCCTCCACTCCCAGAAGAGCCTTCGTAAGCAATGACTAGTTATTTCTAGACATTAGGGTTCATTGCAAACCATTAATTGCATTCTCCGATATGTTAAGGTAATAAACCATAGCTGATCTGTCATTTGAATCTTTCCTCTGAAGGGTTAATCACATAAAAACAACACACATTTTTTTTTTTTAGTTTATTTTTTGTCTCATGACAATACACATGTTCACATCAAATGTATGAATGAGGTGACATTTTAACTTATTAATACAATCATTTCTTGGAATGGTTTGGGCATTCAACTGCACTAGGAATTATCTTTCTAATAGTCTATTTAGTTACAAAAGTGTTAAGTTTAGCACAGGAGGTGGAACAGCATCAGAGTGTCCCTTCTAGTATGTCCACTAATTGCTAGCGGACAGTCGGGCTGATACCAAAGAATAATCCGTATTTTCATATGCATTCTTGAAAGGTATTTAGAAAATATACTTACCGTATATGCCGGGGTATAAGACGACTGGGCGTATAAGACGACCCCCAACTTTTACAGTCCAAATATAGAGTTTGGACTATACTCGCCGTATAAGACTACCCCTCTACCCAGCGTACAACAACCAGCCAATCACGGCAAGCGATGTACCTTACCGGTGATTTGCTGGTTGATTTGCTGACATATACATACATGCACTGCCCTTACACACACACACACACATATAATATATATATATCTATATATATATCTACACATATGCCTGTCCATACATACACATTTATACACTGCCCTCACCACACACCCCTGCCTTTACACACACATGTATATGTATATGTATATATGTATATATATATATATATATATATATATATATATATATATATATATATATATACACACACACACGTATGCATATATATATATATATACACACACACACACACGTGTGTGTGTATATATATGTATATATATATATATATATATATATACACACACACACCAGTACATATATATATATATATATATATATATATATTTCTCCCCCCTTTCTCCCTTTCTCCCCATCTCTTACCTTTCTCATCTTCTGTCTTCTTTCTTCCATCTAGTTGTGGGAGCGCGAGGTCTGGCACTTCAGACCTCGGCTTCCCTGCTCCCTCATCACTACGCGCCGGCAATTGATGCCGGGCGCCGGGACATGACGGCATCCCTGCGCTCGGCATCAATAGCCGGCGCGTAGTGATTAGAGAGATTGGTGGCTTCGTGGGAACCTCCGGCTTGGTAAGTACCCGGCGTATAAGACGACCCCCCACTTTTAAGAAGATTTTTTGGGGTTAAAAAGTCGTCTTATACGCCGGAATATACGGTACCTTAGGCAGTAGCTACAGGTTCCTGCTTCCTCTGTGGTCTGATAATTCTTGCTCCTGATTGGCCGCTTGAAGGAGCCAGTCAGTGTCAATAAACGGGAGAGTTTTAGACCCCACTGCTGCATTTGCTGAGCCAGTGATGGAACCAACTGGTGGTGAGTATATTGTATATAAGGAGATGTGTTCAGAAAAACACATCTACTTCAAAGCAAAAAGCTGGGGGCAGTGGAAGAAGCAAATGCATATGCGAGGGGGACATCACCAAAATGCAAAGGCACTACTCAGCTATCAAATGCATTAAAGTCCTATTGATGGCTGTAGTGTCCCTGTAATCTTTATAAGGTAATTAATTTTTAACTAAGCTGAGGCTCGTATGATTTTGCACTAAATGCTGATTAGGCTATTCTCGCTTGATGAATTCCAATTTCGGTCTCCTGCTAGAGGGTTTTTAAGATATAATCGCTGTAACTTGCAAGCAGCAACTAGCAGCCGCTTTTAAGTGATCTTTAATATTTAATTCAATTATCAGGATGCTTTAGAACTCCCCCTATTGATAGGAGTATAATAAATTTAATACGTTAATATTGCTAATGCTTTATTGCTCATCAACATATCTTTACTTAACTCAGTCACTGAATTAAAGTAGAAACGGTTGGTAATAAAAATTAAAAAACTTATCACAGCCCATACTGTGTGCTGGCTGCCAAGAACAGCTTAGCTCAGCAATCATTAAAGGGCAGAAAACAAGTTAAGCTTATCATCATTATACTTACTATACGATGTAGCCTGATTGCTCCATAATGAGTCTCAGCATTTTTTCCCATAAATTAAAATGTCTTATGTACCAAGTAACGCAGCATACATATACCGATTAATGCAGCATACAGATTATCTGTCGGGTTTGAGGGGAGGGATGCATCGTTGGACACATCATATGCCATCCATACAACTCTCACACATCACTGACGCAATGTATGCATCCTGCAAGGCGATCCCGACTGCCCTGTACAGACATGTGACATTGAAAATCGCACATTATGCATTTTTCACCCCCATGTCTTTTTACAATGGGGCATTAAAATGACTCAAACAATATGAAATGCTATACTCCCAATGTGTATCCAATGTCCGCTAATACAGCAATTTTCTCTTTCATAAAACATTAGATTTGCCCTAACAACTCCTGGTTGAGGCAAGGAAAACGGTCTTGCATCAATGGATCCAGCCCACACCTCCGACTATATCTCGATTAAAGACTACACAGCTATACAGTTTTGAGCATGGACTGATTGGAGGCTAGTTTTGGATAGAGAGTCAATAACCCAAAAGTCTTTCAGGATCTGGGCTAGGTTCATTGACAAGCTGTACTGTATAAGCTAACCTTGCAGAGTCTCTACCTACCACCCCTTGCTTGCATAACCCCTGAAGACATCACTTTGCCCTAGGCCAAACCGCTAACACAACTGGACCCAAGGAATACATCTCCCCGTTCAGACCTTCCCACTTGCTCCAAACAGTGAGACGGAGATCTTTTGGTTTAAAATTGGTTAATTTTTGTTTATATATGTTTAGTAACTGCTGAAGGACTGGGTCCAGCGTTTGATATCAACCGCAACAGTCGAATGATATGTAGTCAGTACACTATATAAGCAGGCAAGACATAAGTATATTGTTTCTTTGTAAATCTTAGTTTTACCAAAATAAAATGAATACACTTTCACACTTTTACATACTGTATTAGTGTGAGTAAGATCTTCATTATCATTCCTAAATATAATAATCATAAATCATATTGAAACCTATCTACACTTAATATAGATCCCTTTATATCCAAATCCATTGTTTAATAAATGCATTCCTTAATGCATATGATAGTTGAGGGGTCCCTTAACATTTTCATGATGCCCTCCTCCCATTAGTTGCTGTTCAGGAGATATGTTCAGCTGAACACATCTCCTGGCATATGATATACCGGTACTCACTGCCAGTCAGCTCCAGCACTGGCTTGGCAAATGCTGCAGGGATGGGGCTAGATCTGTCCTGGAGCTGCAGCTTCTAGCCTAAGGTTTTATTTATTATTTAATTAAAATATAATTTAATTAAAATTAATAATATTTATTATTTTACATCTTAAATAATGCACATTACAGAACTCACAAAGTACCTCAGTATGCCATGTTCAGAACAAAATAAAATCTTGGAACATCACAATTTTTGCACCAGATCTACAAAGGTCACCTAAATGAATGTCTTAAGAAGGTATGTTACATTGTTCTTTTGGAAAGTAAAGCCGTTGAGAATAATAAAATATAGAGTCTAAGCCCCAGTGATCTTGAGGTGTAGGAAGTTACCTACATATAGGAAGCCAACAACACTAGAATATTGTGTCTCTATCAACTATATGATTTGTTAACTGAACCATGAAGGCTTTACACATTTCTGTTTACGGGCATCTAGCACCAGGGAGACATGGAGTTGTTTATTTCTAAAGTGCTTTTCAGACAGAGGCAACACACCATTAAAAAATAAACACATTTTAGGTTCTATTTATTGAGCTACTTGAATAGAATACTAGAGGTAGCGAGAGCAGCGCTGCAGTCACACAGATTAAATTGAGATCTGTTTATAGGTAATGGTTATTTTGAATGTCACACGGTATCAAAACCAACACTCTTAGCACTGTGGAAGGGATTTGTATGACTACTATTAGGTACATTGTGCTGGTTGCTCTGTTGGGCCATCATGGCATTAAAACTACTTTACTTTTTATGAAAAAAATAATTCTAAAATTCTAAAATTAGAATTTCAAAAGCAATTACCATTTGATACACAACTATTATTTAATGTACTCAATGGCTCATCAACTTAAGTCTACACTAAAATGGCTTCTGTAGTATCTAAAAACTCCAAAAATGGTGAATTAATCTTTCCTTATACGTGTATTGCTATGAATCGTGTATATCTTATATTCAACAAAATATGGTATAAATGTAGGCAAACTTTTTTTTTTGTTTCAAATATAACCAGAAAGCAATGCAATCTTACAAAATATCTACTGTTGTTGAAGGAAGCTAATGGTAGCCAAAATAAGTTCCATTCTAAAGCATTGGGTATAAAAGAAAGGCAATAAGAAATGCTGCTATTGAGAAAGCACACACAATTTATCAAGTTAAGTATCCTGCCATTAGCAACAGCAGCGTGGGAAGATTCTAAGGAGATCTGACAATATAAATATATCTGATTTCAGTTCCTCTATATTTAACATTGATATTTATAGTCTTTTTGTCTATATTCTGTTACCAACACTGATAGATTGGGTGGTCGATAAACCTAGTAAAGTCTACACATTAAAATGCACTACCCAAAAATTACAAGATTAATCAAAACATACCAACCATATTATGTTGTGTTAAAAATTGAAATTATTACTAAAATTCTATATTTTAAATATATATTTTCTTTTTCCAAGGGTTTTGTCAGATCTTTATTTAAAAAACCTATCACGGTGCAGACTGCTTCATGGAAAAAAAAAGAAATCCATTGTGTTTATTGTTTCATGAGGACACGAAAGGTACACATTAATAGAACATTTAATAATGCATGACATGGTTGTTAGGGTTGCTAAAGATAAAGAAGAAAAATGCAGCAATTCTAAATAAGTATAAAAAATGACAGATACAATATATTAATATAAAACAGATTTTTGTAAAATACACACTGTTTAGGTTTAGACAAACATTAATGTGGAAAAGTGTTCATTGTGCTGGAACTATGAAGAATTGTCACAAATTGAATCCTCAGAAAACCGCTACTCAGTCCTCTTGTCTGGAAGGATTCTATATTGCCATCCATTCCCACACCAGATGCGTTTTTTGGAAGTTATTTCCCCATTTGACAATTACAAAATGGCAAAGTCTTTAACAGTACATAACTTCTCTCAACATGAAGTTGAGTGTTGCCCTTTATCTTATGTCAGAATCCTTTCCTTTGTTCCGCTACCTTCATACATGGGATTGACCCATAGTCTCCAGGTGAAGCCCTTCTTCCCTGGGTCTCCAGGTAAGTTTCTTCTTTCTCGAGACAGAGCCCAATTTCTCCCCGCCCCTCTTTACTGCTGCTCTCTGTCCTCTTCCTTCCTACTAAAGACCTGGCCCACACACCAAGCTGACTGTTTATGGCAACTCTCAGTCTTGCTTATCCAATAAATTATGCCATCCATTGTTAGGCCCCATTGGCCCTTAGCTGGCATGGTCAGGGCCCCTTTCATCTGCTCCTTGCGGCATAACCATATTCACCATGCTATAAATGGCCTGTAGTCAATCAGGCAGAGAGGTATGTATTAAGGAAACACTACTCTCTGCTATCTAATCTGATGAGGGCCTCGATCAACCTGGAAGAGGGGTAGATACCTGCAGGACTATCAAAATTCCAGAGACTTCTTCCAGATTGCTCCACTGTTCCAGAGCTTTGGTTCCATGTGTCCTTGGAGTCCAGTCTCCAGATATACCCTCCTTGCTGTGCTACAGTGTCTCTTTTGTATTAACCGGTATTTGACGTCTTGGATTACCCAGTTTGCCTTTGCCCTTGACTTCTGCTTGACTTTCTCTTCTTCGGTTGATTGCCGCCTGCCTTGGACTGTTCCTGATTGCATCTATTGCTTAATTCTTATTTTGCACCCTTGTGCTTCCACCTTCTTTATCTAGGGGGTCCTGCTTATTTATTACAGCAGACTACCTGGTAGGGGTGTCTGACAAGAGATAGCCCCTTCTGCTCAATGCTCCTACTTCAACCATGACATCCATAAACTTTCAAAAGTCAGTGCAGCTATAGGTTCCCAGGCCAGGTATGTTTGAGTTTCATTTAAAACAAACCCTGCAATATCCTACATAGAAATTATAACACATTGCAGGACTAGCAAATCCAGCTGTGATACATGCTTCATTTTTATTACATTACATTTCATTTACATTCAACATTGACTTTACGCAATGCTTAGTAAAATCGAGGCAATGGATTGAAAAGCAGCCCTACTTCTGCTTTTCTTAGAAAAGAGTTCTAGCATCAAGTATTTATAAAGCGTCAGCAGATTCTATCTGTATGGTTATGGTGTGCCTTCTCATATACTAGTTACAAAAAGTAGCCTAAATGTAGCCCATCCCTAATTACATGTTGTAGCATTAAATTTGAATGTGTTTGGAGATCAAGGGATCTACATTCAGTTGTATGTAATATGGTTATTATATTTAAAGAGAATCCTAAAGTTTATTAAAGTAACTTGTGCTAAAGATGTTCCAAAGCCACAGAGCATCTAACTGTAATAGCTAAAAACTCTACCTAAGGATAAATATATTTTTTAGAAAACAAATAATCAAAACTACAAAAATAATAACTTTATAGCTTTAGCATCTACTTAATAGTAGCTTTCACACTATTAAGAGGCCTCCCAGGGAAACTGTTTTAAAAGTCAAGGTACATAAACACATCCTATTAAAGAGTTCTCAGTCAATTACAACTAATTGCAATAAAAAACGAACTGTAAAGTAGAAAATGCTGTTGGTTGTTAAACAGAAAAAAAATCCTTCTCTGATGGCTGAACACGTTTATGGAGTTAACCATTCAAACAGAACCTAATGACTGCCTCTCATACAGCAAATGTGCTGAGCTAAACACATTCCTATGTGTGTGTTTTTTGAGGAGTCATATCATTATACATAGGATTCCGGTTCAATATAAAGAAACAGAACATTTACATGCAGTATTAAAAATAACAAAGTCTAAGACTCAAATACTGTGCTGGCCAAAAAATGCCGTTAATATCGCCATCAATATGCTGCTGGTAGGGGAAAGGGGGAAATATTTTGTTATAAAAACTAAACATGGCATTTGCAGGACAAAGCCAAAAGAGGCTCTAACTCTCCTCTGAAAATACCCTGACAATGCCACCGTATTCTACGCATGCGGTGGGAGTAATACTTTGCTCCCTCTTGTAAACATTTTGGTGTTTGCCCATGAAAACATGCATTAATGTGATGTATTAATCATAGGATGAAAGGTAAAGTACAGTGAAAAAGGAAAGGTGAATGGAAATATGTGAAAAGAAAAGGATAGTTATAGAAAATGACATGGGTAAAAGTCATACAAATAGATAGCAGTAACCAAAGATAGCAAAGAAACAGATAAGTGAAGAGGGAGAAAAGAATAGATGGTAGAGGAGAAGTGAGGAAAAGGAGAATAAAAAAAGAGCAGGACAATGGACCATTTATTGTAACACTAATGAATTTCATCCTAAAATATAATGATCTGTAATAAGTTAAGTGAAAATAAGCAAACCTCTGCAGATATACCTGTGCCTCAAATCAACATGATGGTAAACTGCAATAATTGTCTCAATGTTCTACAACCAAGGGCCGGCAGGCTTTATACCAGACAGCTTGCACGGCAGGGTCACATAATAATCCCAGCTGATCCTCACCTGGTTCCTTTGACTAGTATCATCAATTTAAGAAGCACATTCACTAAGGCTCAACCCTGTTTTTCACAATCCACTGTCCTTTCACAATCCACTGTCCTGTTCCACGTGTCTGAAACCTTGATTGGTCTTTCCTGAAGATCTAGTTTGAGTAAAATATATTTTAGCAATAACCTTCTTTCCTTTACCTCTAATTTACACATATATACTCATAAGTAATATTTTCATATTTGTTTATTTTACAGTGTGGATCACTTCATACGTAATACATCCCTATGTGGATACAACTTGTTGTTTAGCGTTCTCGCCAGCTGTCACGATCCTGCTATTTAATAAACAGGGCATGTTATCGTTTGACAAAACAATCGGCGGTTCTTTGTTCCTTGTTATGAGAAAGAAGAACAAATGGTATCTCATTTGGTTACTATGGTTTTTGAAGCCTGCGTGTTACCACCAACATTTTGTAGCTCTACAACTCTAATGTCGCTACAAGAACTGTGCGTGCCTAACCGCAAGACAAAACAATTAATTGAGTATTCTATCATCATGTTTTACTATCAGATGGACCTTAAAATGTGTTATGTTGTAAGCTTTGGTTTTTAATGTGAAATTTTGAAAATAGTTTTCTTAGAATATACATTTCCGTGAGAGTAATTTGATTTCCTCTTAGCCCACATCATTTACTCAGTTAACGTAAGGATGGGAATCCTATCAAGCAATAACTTAGCAAAATCTATTAACTCCTAAAAGGCCAATAACAAGGATTGCTGTAAGCAATTATTTCTAGACATTCTCATAGAAACACTGACATGTATGGGGTAGGCATTTATAGTCTATACCATACCCCCTTAAAATTCCAGCTGTTCAAATTAAGGCACCTATGTTGGGGTGTGAGTGGCAAGAGGTGTGGCCAGAGGTAGGAATGGGCAGGGCTTAGTCATTAGTGGCCAGGGCCAGAGGTGTGGCCACTCCCCTACCTTATTGTGTTCCAGCCTCATGACAGACCTTCCGCAAAAGGGTGGAATCTCCAGGCACTGTGGGGTGTGCTGTGGTTTTGCCCTTTTGCGAAAGTGCTCCAAGAGGCCAGGATATCGCAGACAGATTCACGGAGAAAGAGAAGCGTTTCTGCACCTCTCTTTCCCTGGGAATCCCCTTAACTTATTCTGGCTCCTGATTTTTGTGAGGATGCCTGGTTAACGGAGCAGATAGTGGGGAGAAGGGGATGTTGAAAGAAGACAAAAGAACAAGAAGAGGCAAGGGAATAAGTGGGGCTGCTGAAAAGGAGACAGGGACATGGTAGCAGTCAGCAGAGAAGGTACGGAGACATTGAGAGCGAGCATGACGTCCTTCCTATTGAATATGATTCCTGGGCATGATACTCTCTCAAGCTTTTATTCTAGAGGAGATCCATTGAAACAATGTTGCCCCAGGGCCCCATCTGATCTAGATCCATCTCTGATTTCTGATACATCTATAAAGACACCTCATTCGTATACACATTTCCGGTTTGCAATATTTTCAAAATCATCTTAACATTTATAACTTATAATATTTCCTAATGGAGTCAGCTCTGTTATATGTGGTGTAAAAATGAGAAATCCCATTCACCTTGAAAAGCCACAAATCATTTGCAGAAGCCCAAACTAAAAACTAAAGTTAGTTCACCAACATATATCATTTCCTACCAGTAACATTTAAATCAAAATAACAATTTTCCAGAACTCAGAATACTTTCTGGCATGCTCTCATTCTATTTTGAATAATGAATATAAAAAAAAGATTATATGCTTTTTTTCTTTTTACTTTATATACTTCCTTTTTTTCAAACGCTGCAGAAATATGAAAGTCAAGCAATCTGCTCCAGATGGTCTTACAGTTTGACCAAGCTTTTTGATGTACGTCTACGATGATGAGAAGGAAGTATAAAGTACAGTTTCTGTATTGCTCACTGCTAAGTTTATGACAGCTGAAAAGATTTATGGGGAGTGGTAAAAAAAAAACCTTGCACTTTTAGCGGGAAAAAAATGTGCGGGTGACATAAAGCACCAACACTGTAAAAATAGGGTAGACATTGTGGTGACCAATCACGCAAAAGAGTAAAAAAAAAAAAAAAAAGCTATGTGGGAGAAATGATGTTAGATAAATTAACACCATTGTGAGTTCTTGCCTAGAGCACTTAATACAACCACATAAGAATGTTTTTGGATACTCTATTTATCTAGGTGCTAAGAAAAAGTAGTCAGCAACTTTGGAGCTCTTCGGTAACATTTTAATTATTTTACCTAATACAAAATTTACCACCGACAATTTGCCACATTGTAGCAGGACTATAAATGGGGAAACACAGCAACACAGCTGAACAGTACCTGCAGGACTACAAAGCTCGGTATTACATGAACAGTGTCTGCAATAAAGAAAGCACTGTATCAAGCGAATGGCACCTGCAGGAATATGTAGTTCTCTATCACCTGTACAGTGTCTACAAGTAAACAGAGCTCCCTACCTTCTGAACCCTGTCAGGGAGAAAACAGAGATCTGTACGATTTATGTTTAAAGAGTTTTTCTGATATCAAGAGATGATAAAAGCCGGACAGCCGCCAGATAAAAACGCCAGAATGTTTTTGCAGGCTACTCCACTTTTACTTTCATGCACCAGAATCGCTCTTGGGTATAACCTCTGAAAGCTTGATATATAACAAGTACAGAATAATGTGTATGTATGTATATATACGGTGTGTATACATGTATGTGTGTGTATATACAGTATATATATATATATATATATATATATATATGTGCGTATGTATATATGCACATTTGATACTGTGTAACCTGAACTATAAAAATACATTTATAGCATTATTTGTAATTAAAAGGTATTTATGGCTTGTGTAATGCTCATTTGTGTATGTTAGAAGTTTGTCTCTTAAGACACGAAAATAGTTGCGAACATTGCGAATCTAAGAAAAAATGCAAACACTATATAAAAGAATTACATAAATACCAAACACACCAAATGTTACATAAACACCAAATACGCCAAGTGTTACATAAATACCAAACACGCCAAGTGTTTGAAGTGATAATGCGCTACTCACCTGGCTGGCCATTACAAAGTTAAATGATGGAAAAACCACGCTGAACAGAAATGTTTTTAGGTCGAGAAATTACTTTTGAGAAGGCAGCGGTGACAATTTAATCTGTATTGCTTGTACAGGAGACAACATAAAATGGGGTCGATGCTTTTCCTTTCATCTATTCACAGGAGTGTGACACAGATTCAGCTTTTGTCCAAGAGCTGTTGGATGCCTCATTAAAACAAAAACTACCTCTGACAAGAAAGTACTGCTCTCTGTATAGGTCACTCCAAAACATAAAAAATAGTTTCTATTTCTATATAATGAGATCATGGCAAGAATACATTTTGTACATCAGAAATGGTGCTTTCAACCTTATAGGGCAATAACCCAAAAGTTTAAATTCTATAGATATAGAAGAGTGGTTAGTAAGGGCGGATGAGCCAGCCACCAGATACACAGGGTTCTCCAAGTATCCTTCAGGAACATGCGTGGTGACCCAGGGATGGAAGAGAAGGACTATTATTTGCAGACTTGGATCTCGCACCTCTCCCTTTTTTTCAAGCTGATACAAGTCAGATACTGGTTTGAAGCTCACATCTGCTCACCCAGCTCTGTTATTCAAGTCATCAAGATTCAAGCAGTTTGGGGTTTAGGATATTTTCAATATGCAGGAAATGGATATGGCAGGGAGACTGTTAATACAGTAACTACCTGTGTACTGAAAACATAAACCAGAATAATAGACTTTTAGCAGTATTGGTATAGATACCCCTCGACGGGCCATTGGGCACACCTGGTAAATGCCCTATGGGCGGCTAACCATCAGAGCCACGCACCTACCCGATCTGCCACTCCAAAGGCAGCTTAGGTGCCGCCATGCATATTCAGCCACACTTACATGATCGAGCGGCTGCTGGTCTCAAAGTGCCAGGGCCACCCCAGTCATCGCCAATCTAACCCTGTTGATCTATCATACTGCCTTGGAGTCCATAAAGGTGGGGGGATGACAAAGGGACATCAAGGGTTGTTGAAAGTAAAAATATATGTGATTGGAGTTGTCAGGATTTGTGTTTGTGTTGTTGCAAACTTGAAAGGGATTCATGCCACAAATGAGAAGACCCTGTTTGTACACAGTATTTCTACATCTCAGCATTCAGGACATGACTTACTGTGGGGGTGACATGCCACTTGCTTCTCTTTGTTAACCAATGAAACATGTTCAATATGTTAGAAACATGTTCAATATGTTAGCTTATGATGCATATGCTGAAGCAGGAAGTGTGTGCATACAACTGTGTGCCAGTGTGTATATGTGTTAGCATGTATGTGTGTGTACGGTATGCATGTTTTTTGTGTTTGTGAGCATAGATGTGTATGTGTGTGTATGAGCATGGATGTGTATATGTGTGGGCTTGAACATGGATGTGTTTGAGCATGAATGTGTATGTTTATGTGTATGGGGGAGGCAGTATGTATGTGTGCCAGTGTGCATGTGAGTTAGGGCCAATGGAGGGTGCCAACTATAGGAGCCGGGAGGCTAGGTCCCAGAAAAGAGGACAAAGTGGATGAAGAAAGAAGTCAAAAGAACAAGAAGCAAGAGAAGAAGCAGAACTGTGGGAAAGGAGAGAGTGAGTGGGAGTGGGAGAGAGCTTGATAGAGTGAATTTATGAGTTGTTTTATTAGCCTAGTTGTGGCGAGGGGCAGCATTTATTAGTTGTTTAACTAGCATGGTTGTGGTGGTAGCGGGGCAGTAGTTCATCATCGGGCCCAGGCAGCACAATGTCTTGGGCCAGCCCTGTCTACAAAAACCAATATTAAATGACATAAAAGTTGGCAACCAGATCTAAAATTATAGACAACCGGTCTGCTGGACTTTTTTCAAGGCCTGATATAACACTTTGGTTTTCTGTGAACATTTTTCTAGTGGTGACAATGACAGCCTTACTGGCATAGTATTATCTTTAAATAGTGTACGGTATAGCTTATGCTTGCTATCATAGGGTAAAATATGGGTAGGGAAACCATTCAAGGAACAGCTATTACTCATTAATTGACTAGTGAAGATACTTTAAAAAGGTCAGGATGTTTTAGGCAGATTATATTCTATATATAACTTTTTTGGCTGGCTATATATTTCTGTCCCTCAATGGCCTTAAGTTTTGATTTTCCCTTCTGAAAATCCAGCCATTGAAATTTACAGCTGTTTTAGAATGTAATGCTTGGCTATAAAGAAGATGGAAAAATCTCACAACAAGAGACAAATTTCAAAAGAGGTACTGTGTTGGGAAAAAATGAATAAAAGTGATATATCCATTAGTTTGCCAAAGGATTATGCAATGGTTGCTTAACCTTCTCTCAAGGTTAAAAAATAGGAGGAAATGTGCTAGTTAAGAATAAAACACTACACACACTAACTACTTAGCATATCCTACGGATCTCGAGGGAATTTATGGTCAGTTTCACTTCTCATCTACAATAAAGAAAATTCCACCCATATCTGCACAGTAAAACAAATTATTCTATAACCAAATGAGTATCTCTGAGACTAAACCATAACCAAATCCAAGACTAAAAAAAACACCTTGTTATTATTAGATTTAATTAATGCAGTGTCATTCAAATATATAAATGACAGCCCATTATATATTTATAAGAGCAGGGTGGTTTTTGTAACAGACTAGATGCCAGCAGGATCCAGTCTAGGATTTGTATAAAGCCTACTTCAAGTACAGGTGATGGGCATTTAAATTCCCATGGAAAGATTCAGAGAGACTATTCAGAGGAGAAGAAATTACCGTGTGCTCCCAGAGCAAGGAGAGGTCCTGAGATTATCTGTCTGGACCTGGGGTTTTATCTGGGGGAGGTTTTCGAGGGTCAGGCTTAGCTGGGACTGGCTGGGAGGTCTAGTTAGTGGGTGTTTAGGCTGGTCAGATTGTGGGCCAGCATAGTATAACAAGAGAGAGCTCCTATTGGAAGCTAGAGTTTTTTTATGATTTTGTTTTCAGATGTTGCATTTGAACTTGTGAATAAAACACACAGTCTGCTGCAATTTGTTCCTGGGCCGTATTGTCCTAGAAGACTGTGCTTAAGATCCCTTAAAGTGACATTTATGGCCCTCATCTAACAGGGCTTTGTCACAATATCGGAGGCATAGCAAAGGCACTTCATGAAAATTGTCTACCATGTTCTTTAGTGGAGTTTACAATGAAAATCTACTGTTGTTCTAGGCCGGATGTTCCTGGATGCCACCTGCTTTATTTTACGAGACATAAGCCTGTATTGCTGGGCGGTGTTCACAATAACTCCATAGTTCCCCTGTAAAGCTGCTATTGCAGACATCATAGAAAGAGGCACCAATGTGACTGCAAGATGGCAGCTCCCACATACAGCACGAGAGAAAATAAATAATCCATACGTAATATTTTCTCATTACCCATTCTGCTGCAAGAAGAGCCTGGTTGGCCCTGTATAATGTATAGTTGAATCAGCAAGATTTCTTAAACATCTCATCCCTCATTGAATTATGCATTATACAGGGCCAGCCCTTCCTGTGGGAGAAATCTGCTACTGTTTGTCCTTTATAACCAATAGTGAAGTTGCGGAAGAAAAGCCTATATTGTATCTACCAACACTGGATGGGACAGATTCTATAAACCTGCTATATTAAATTGCACTGGCCATGCCAACTCCCTTGCCTACTCCCTGCCAACCAAAGGCTGTCTTTGTGTATCCATTGAAAAAAACACAGTATTGGAATAAAAAAAACTAATACACTTAGGTACGCATTTATTTAAAATGAAAGGCCGATGCTTTATTATTGTTTTTTTTTTATATTAAATTCAAGCACTGAATAACCATATGGATTTCACATTTATCAGTTGGGTGACTTATCTGGAGCTGTCGCTAGCATTTTTGTACCAAATACATCTAAATATACTTTATAAAAGCTGCGTCCAAGAGCATTATTTTCAAAACACATGGGGGTAATGGAATGCGTTATAATAGAAATAAACTCATCAACAAGCTGTCACCAAGTACTGTAAGGAAAATAATTTAAAGGCACAGCTTAACATGTCTAGCCCAGTAGCAGAAAATAATGAGGCTTTATCCCTGTTTCAAGTTTGGTCTGAAATTCATTGTCAGGTTGTAGAGTACTATTTTTTATTAGCTTGGAAAGACCATAAATCATTTTTTACCCTGTGAATTCTTATGAATACCCGCTTTTGTGATTTATAATTCATCCCTGTAACTTTAGAAATATGTCTGCATTCTTTCATCTATGAGACTGGACCAAAATATTCTGCCAACACAGCTGCTATGGACTGCAGCGCCCATCAGGCTCAGTCAAATCTGAATGGACTGTTTACAACAGTATATCTTATTATATATATTATACATCGTATATTATAATACAGTGTATTATAGTATATTATAGTACAACATATTAGAGTATAATGTATATACATACATATATATATATATATATATATATAACTGTAGTAACATTTTACAATAATAAATGATAATCCAGTTCAAAATAAACAAAACTAATAATAAAACATTTTTTTTCAATAATATTATTTAATTGCTTAATTTGCTAGCAATATTTGACTTAGATACTTTTAATGTTGACTGCCCTGACATGTATTCATAATTACAACAATATTGTTACAAGGTGACATATGTAAAGCAATTATATACAAAGAAATGAGTAAAAACTGAACGTTAATTATTGCAGTGGCATTTAGGTGTTACATGGCCTGAAACTGGAGTCAGAATTACAAAATTCTGCATAATCCTGCCCACAGAGTAAAGGCCTTTGCAGCCTAGATTGGTGAACAAAGAGTAGTCTCACTTTTATGTCAATAACTGAGAAACCGGTGTGCAGAAGCACAAATGCTGCCACTGATTGGGAGGGGTACGCAAGAAAATTGATCAAGATAGCTGAGTGTGGTGTGTGTGTGTGTGAGTACAAGGATGGGCAGGCCCGGGAAGCTGAGTGGCAATTACCTCCAGGGCCAATCCATATTCTCCAAATAGGCCCAGACAGAATTGAGCAAGCATGCGCTGGGAGACAGCAGCTCAATGGTTTGTTTGAGTTTGCATCAGCTTGGCCGATTGTACCTCACTGGGTCCTTCTAATGAAATGGTCCCATTTTGGTGAACCTCCCCCGGTTTGAAAACCTGGGGAATGGAATCCTGCCCTGTAAAGAATATTAAATGTTAGGCATTGTGATAAAAATACCTTTTTAGGGAATTTAAACAGAAACATGATTTAAGGTTTGCTGGAAGGTTTATTCTACCTTTGGGGATCTCTGTAAGAGAAAGCATCTCAACCTGCTAATATCACATTAAAAAATGTTTGCGTTTTTTTTTATATAATATGTTTTCATGAAGCTGCATATAAACCATTTGTCTTTGTGTTCTAAGCCCAATCTACCAAACACCCTGACTCCTTACCATACTGGATGTAGTAAATAACAGAACACCTCAGCGACCTGAGCTTTGACTAATGAAAGTCTATGAAGGATCGGACTTCATTAACATTGCCATAAACATATCAGCCTAGTGTGGGCTTTGAGCAGGGGATGCCAAAATATCATATAAACAAGGATGGCAGCTTCAAGGTCTGCAGATAAAGGAATTTTATTTGAACAAAAATAGATACAACCATGGGCCCATTTTTCCATCCCATTTAAGAACAAATTATGTTCCTTGACTAAGCATTTGTGTTTGTGCACAACCTAAAATATTATTAACGACAATATTCGCCTCATCAAATTCAACAGATTCACCAAGGACATAGGTGGAACGCGCTTCTATGGAATTACACACTAAGAACGTTCAGTAAGATGCATATTGAATACACATTGATGGTGTGTGACGGAGAATATGCTAGTTCTGGTCATAATATTACAGAAGGTTGATTCTATAATATCAAATTAAATATCGCCATACCTGGGGACTTTCCAAGGTTGGCTACCCTAAGCTCCTTCTTGCTAACAGATAAGTAATTCAGCATTCAGGGCATTGATAGAGAAAGAGAGTGCACATATCGCTTATCCACGGCCCAGCATTTTAATGTCTTGGCTACTGGAGGTCTAATAAGATCAAATCGAAACATCATGGACATTAGCGCTGTGGCCACCGCACCGGATCATTGTAGACACTGTGTTACCGTGAGTGATTTTATGTTTACTGATATTTGTTTTAATGTCTGTTTACCTCTGTATTACATGTTATGCTTTCGCTGTTAATTAAATTCATCAATCAATACGGTTACGTTGTAATAAATGACATATGATGATTAGACCTATGTCTCAATTATTGGGCTCAAAGTAAACAAAAGGGAAAAGATTGGATAACACAGCATAGTAAATAAGTCTTGTAAGAAATAAGTATACGTAACAAGTTATTCAGTTCAGTTACCCCAGTTATAACACAGGGGTAACATAGTTGCTTCTTTTACATATTACATTTATGGCTGGACTGGTAGTCACAAAGTGGCCCTGGCATTTTTTATGCCCACTGTCATGGAGCGACAGATCGAGAGGGTATGAGGCAGTGATGGCCAGCAGCCCACTGAGCATTTGCCTTGTGTGTCAGATGGCCAGTCCGGGCTTGATTCCAGTCCATCTGTTGGCATGAAGGCTTTATTGTTTATTGTCACTAGTATACTTTGTTTTTGCTTCACTGCACATGTGCCGTGTGTTTATTTCAGATATCCATATTACTTAGTAGTTCTTTTGACATATCATTAGTATTCTAGGAAACCATTTTATCGTCTGGAATGTACGTGTGAAAATGTATCAATTTTAAAGTAACGTTAATTCTCTATAAACCTCACTAAATCGCTTATATGTTATTTTTTATTGATTTGAACATAGATCTTTTAAACCAAAAATCCATGATCGCTTTTTCAAATTTAGCCTGGGAGTTGAATCTCAAAGCAAGCATTTTCAATCACCATCAACACCAATTAAGGTTTAGACAGGTCATTGAATTGGACCCTTGGAGTCTAGACAGCGCTCTCCCAGATGGCCATTTTGGCAGCCCTAGTAAAAAAAACAGCCATGCAGAAACCACCAGTTTTACTATAAAATACATCAAAGCAGGCTTTGAACACATAAAAAATGATCAATTATTGAAATCCATATTAATTAAACAAAGCTGCTCCAATTTTGTGTTTAAACTCAATTGTTTTAAATACACCAAGGTATGGTCATGCGTCTTCTGATGGCCATATCTGAAGCTTCCTTTGATGTCTGTTAAGGATGACAAATCCTTTTGGATTGTCACAGGGCCCAGACTCCTAAATGAGAGGCACAGTTAGAACCAGCTCCACTCCCATTTGACCTACTCCACTCTTGAGAAGCCGAGCCGAGCCAGGTGTCAGGGCCAAATGTTAAAAGTGACAATCCAGTGACAATTAGTGATGTGTCTGCAGCATGTTTATAGATTACATAGAAGAGAGAGCAGAACAAAATTGTAATATGAATATAAGTAGTCCATCCACATCCCTCTGGTGCTGCTTAAATCCCCAAAAAGATGAAATTCTCATTTGCTGTTGCAATTAACCCACTAAAGTACTAAAGAAACAGTATATCTTATTTAGCGTAAAAAATCTTGGGTTGGAAAGGGACCTAAAAATAGAGATCTCCAGAATTCTGCATATACTGTTGTTCCCAAGCTTAGAATTAGTTTAGCTTGACTCCAAGCCCTAGCCGAATAACACTGCTGGTGCCGTGGAAAGCTTTCAGCTCATACTGTTTCTGATAGCTGAACTATTCCAATCTTTTTGTAGACTCCAGAAGACTCGTGTCATGTTTTATGTGGGGCAATGCGGTTTCTTCCGTTATTTTTGGAAGTTCTTTTTTTACTGAGTGATCGGCGTATAAAAAGAAATCACAGCAAAGCAACATCCAAAATTACAACAGGCTATTTTTTCCTACAGAGGTTTAGTAGGGATAAGTAGGAAATAAGAACGTCGAGACACAGGTATGGTGTCATATTTGGGATATTAATCAAGGGACGAGAAAAGCAAAAGTGAGAGAGCAATAGAAGACAATGCAGACAATTGCAAAAGGGGCGAAACAATGGAAAACAATGCAGACAATTGCAAAAGGAAAGGAACAATGGAACATAGCAGGCTATAGCACACACTTACTACTTAAATAATTATGTATTCTAACTTAGGCCAAAAGAGATATTTAATATAAAATACTGGGACATGTTTATGCACCGATCTATTATTTAAGGGTGATATGCAATAGGATATGATGGTTGTGAAGAATGTCTTTATAGCATGAAGGACGAGTTACTATCACATTAAGAATGAGCTTTTGAGAATATTGTGTGTTATTTTCTGTTTTAAAACAATCCAAATTGTTTTAGCTCTGTTATTTGTGGTCAACATACTAGAAAACCATATTATTTATCATGCTGCCTGGTTGTAAGCAGTACAATGGCTCGGTCTTAATCAACCAGGCGTATACTCTGACCAATCAAAGTCTATGGAGAAAAGAAGCAGGACCTCATAAGACTTCATTTGCACTGGCTTAAATAGATTAGTGTGGTGTTTGAGTAGGGGAAGTCACCACCACTTCACATGACTACTACTACTACTACTAATGGTAGCCCACAGGTCTGCAGATAAGGGAAGTTCAAGTTTTCTCAAATGCTAAACTAAATACGTTTATTCAGCACTGTAATATTTAGTTTAGTATTGGAGAATACTTGGTTTTATTTTATTTATGTGAAGCTTTGTGAAGCTTTGGTAACTAATCTATTTAAGCCAATGTTAATAAGGTCTAATGAAGTCCTGCTTATTTCCTCCATACACTTTCATTGGAAGGATTGTACGCCTGGTTGATTAAGACCGAGTCATCCTTTTGCTTACAACTAGGCAGTATAATAAATAGTGTGTCTTTCTAGTATGTTGGTCCCAGATAACAGAGCTAAAACAATTAGGATTTTAAAAACGTAGGTTTGAGGGGGAACCTTTTGGGCAAACAGTGTAGGTGACAGGTAGCCCTGCGTGTTAGGGATGGTCATTTCAGACCCAAGAGATATTCTGCATGGACATTAGATAAAAAGGATCGTTATAAAAACATAGTTATACAATGTTTTTCTTTCTTTTTCCTCTTCCTTTAATTTTCAATTGATTCATCGATTGATGCATATTAAGGGAGAAATTTGCCATTCCCGTTGCTTAATGCCGGAAAACCAGGGTGATGTTCTTGTCTCTGTTTCATTGTTTTTTGTGTATCCTTGAAAAGCTCAATAAAAAGAAATAAAAAAAAAAACCCTTTGAGAAAGGATGAAAATTAAGGCTTGGGTTTTAGTGGGCAAGAAGTACATTTAGATATAAACCTCAATCAGAGGATGGTTATAGGCAGAATATCATACTCACTTCCATTCTTATTTCTAGTTCTACCACGTTCTTGTGATTAATTTCATGTTGAAAGGCAGTGCAATTGAGAATTACAAGAGGTGGGTCTGGTTATTGTTAGTGATGTTGTCCTACAACATTACCCAGGGGAAGCATGAACCTAGTTACTGTCAGTTATCGTTTTACAGGCAGGTTCAGACTTTAGCACTCTGAGCTCATTGAGCAATGCTCACATGCTTCTTTCAAGGCAGCTTTCACACATGCTGGACACGAGCTCACATTCTTCCTGAAATTATAATAGCACTCATAGTAAATTGCCCCGTAAAGATTATATATATAGGTAAAAGTGCACACTACCCATTATATAAAATATCTGAAAATTTCAGTGTAATAAGTGAAAGTTATGTAACATTTCTAAGATTTCTAAGAGGAATATCGAGAAATTCACTACAAATACAATTTTAATACATTTTTGCCAACTAAAATGTTGATTTTAAAAGGCAAGTTAAGGAACTTAAGCAAAATGTAGGAAAGAGGAAGTAAACATAGTATTGTATTGGAACCTGCTTTCAATTATCTGCATGGCCATTCTGTATATTGTAAGAGGATTAAAAATGTGATTTCAGCTATAGAGTTAAAATACCATTTTAAAGGTACATGTATGACATTGAGCATCCATGTCTATCAGAAATAAAACTACTTGTAAAAGAGAAATTTTTGTGTACACCCCTCCTATCACATTTCCTTGTCAATGGTGTGGCTGGGTTGCTGCTGGGTTCAATGCCAAAAGTGGAAAATACACACCATAATGGCCAAAAACTCCACATCAGGAGAAAGCCAATGAATTGCTGTTTAAATATAACGTGCTTCATTCTTTCTTGGATGTAAATTGTGGATGTTATTTGTACACTGTAATAAAATACCCTGATGTAAGTATCTGGCCCTATGCACACAGCCAAAGTCTGCTGTATGATGGGTAGTAACCCATACCAAGAGGTACCTACTCAAGACAATCACATCAACAAGGTCATCTTGACACCGATGGAACTGGTATAGCCAACACTGTTGAACAGCATCAGTTCTGCTCTCAAGCCTCTAACCACTTTCCAAAAATGCCCATGGTATGTAAATATTGCTGAGATACGGGCAAATTTGCAGCTGGCCTATTTTCTAGGATGAAGAACTAGGATTTTCTGGCATAAAGTATGCCACTGAAAATTAGGATATTTTTAACAGTTTTTGTAGTATTCATATCATTATATCAAGAAGAAAGTCAAGTAGACCCACTAGCACATTTTCAAGCAGCATAGTTTAGGTTACAAATTTCCTGTCTTACAAAATTCTAGGTATATTTATGTACCCATCTAAACCTTTCCTCTTTTCCCAGTTTGAAAATGGAAATAAAAAGACAGTGGGTAAAAGCTGGTCCAGAATATGTTGGGAAATTATAACTCATACACTAAAAATAATAATAATAATAATAAAAAAAAAAATGAAAAAAAAAATATATATATATATATAATATATATATATATACAATTATATAATATATAATATAGATAATAAAATATTTAATATATATAATAAAATGGGCATGAAGGGTAATAATAATGTGTATTAGGAACAAACTATACTCACTCACGTAATGGAAACAAGTTAAGTTCTCTCTTCTTAAGGAGCACAATTGTACCAACATTACAGACTATAGTAATAGAGTGCAAATGCTGCCCATAGTCATATTACAAAAAAGTAAATGTCTCTACACTATCAATAAATAACTATCTAATCAATAAATATGTTGAATTAAGCCTCATTCACAGTTTTCTGGGAATGCTTCATTGTCATATGACACAAACAGCAGGCACCGGTAGGTTGTTGCCGTAAAACGTTTCCTAAAAGTTTCTTTGTTGTTTTTACGTGACTAGACTTTCTGGGAAATTAATAAAATTACACTCGCGGTAATATTTAAATGCATAAGAGGCTAGCAGCCTCCTGTGTGTTAAGGATGTAATGAAAATGTGTATTAATGAGGGCAAGAACCATCTAGCACAACACATTGTATATAAGGAACTTGACATCCAGTTATTTTGTGTAATATAAACCAAACAAACTTGCATGTCTCTAGACTTGTCTAGGAACAACTAAAGTGATTTGCTCAATATGATGTATATTACTGGTGCTTGAGAAAACAAAATACGGTCATCTGAATACACAGGTCCTCCAAAGGATTTGTCATATAAACAATGCATACCGATGACAAGAATAATATTGCCACTTTCGCAACCTGTCATGCTGGTCTTTTGATAGCTATAAGATCATGTTTTCAGTACAGTTTGAGTAACATCCGTTACTCCAACCACCACTGTGAAAAGCTTCTAGTGGGAAGGTATGATCCATACCTCCCAACTTATACAGATTCTTCGATTCGGGATGCTGGGAAGCGGATCTTGGGGGGTAGAGTGACGCTCAAACTGGCAGAGCTACTGTGCGATCGCACAATTCTGCGCATGAGTGGTATTTATTCTCAGGTGTCCCAAAAGCGGGAAAAGGTAGAGCTCTATGGGACAGCAGTATAGAGTGGCAAAGACGGGATCGAGATAATAAGTGCACGCACTTTCCAATTTATAGAAAATAAAGTTGCATGATTCAATTATGACTGAAATGTTTGAGCACTCTGCACTTTCCCATATTTTAAATTATAAAGAATGTCAACAACAGGTGAATAATGTAACAAGTTGACCCTCAGGCAACTACGTCAAGTTAGCAATAGAAGTTGCCTAGTTCTGCAGTACACACTTTAATAGGATTTGAAATCAGGGGTCTTTAGTATTTTTTGTTAAATATGGAATAGTTTTTACACATAGACCTTTGTTTGCCATCGTAATTTACACAGATTCCACAGAAAAATAAGAAAGTTGGATTAATCAAAAAGTGAGCCAGTGATCTCAATGAACTCCACAATATATAAGCCGAAGAGGCACAAATTCATGATCCAGGCCATGATAAATATGCACATTAGTTTTTGTTTTTGAAGAAAATAATAATTTTTATATAAAACTTTATTTATGATATTTTCCTTCAATTATTTTCAAGGTAGGTTAAAAATGATGTCAAGGTGCACAATTGCTACCGGTATTTTTTATGTATTTAATTGATCATCATTATTATTAGTTACGTCAAAATGGATGCCAAGTTACAACACAAAAATGTTGAGGTAGGCTGATAAAGGCAACTTTCAATTAGCCAGTGATGTTATAGGAATCGAGGACGTTGCGCCAACTTTTTTTTAAATAATAGAGCAATAGAGCGCCCATCTAAAGTGCCTTATTAGCCTTAAGCTATAGTAATAGTTAAGCAATAGTCAACCAACACAAAACTATAAGTTGAGAGACATCTGAAAAAAACACAACAAAAATATTTTTTTTTCCAACACAAAAAGAAAACCGTTACTGACAAAAACATGCAACAAGTCTAAATGATCGATTATAATGTTGTCTTGTCTGTCATGGATTTGAGCTGATTGGAGGGTGGTGTCCACTGCATCACCGGAACCATAACAGCGTTCTAACAAAACTACAGTACAACATTCTGACATTTGACGTAAGGGATCAAACACTGTCTAACTTAAAGTCCATGAATGGGATTCCCCTCCCCCCACTCCAGGGCTTGAGGAAACTCCACAACATCTGCAATTTGAATACCTAGCATTTTTTACAGTATTTGTAACCCCTCTCTGGAAAAAACACCACTCTAAAATGTATCAAAAGAGCTATATAAAAACACCATCCCCCATCACATTAATGTAAATAGCAATGTGATCTTAAAGGCAACACTGCATCTCCTCATGCTTTTCAACCACACACAATCTGACACATGCTTAGAATTTCCAAAACAGATTTTTAGGCAGCGTTATTATTATATAATTATGGAACTTTGAGATTAAAAGCTTATAAAAAAGGCAATATAATAGATATCGTAGTTAAATATAAATACAAAATCAGCCATAGCCAACCAGTAGCCCATTCTATGGAATCTGAAGTTTTTGGTAAGCCTGGCACAAGCCAATTGCTTTATTTTCTTGGACACGCAACTGATCACATAATTTAACCCTTACTCAAAAAGGAATCATTATTCACACTCACCTCACACTCAACGTGGATAAGAAAGCACAGCTTGTAGTTCAAGGAGCAGTTGATTAAAAAGCCTCAAGTTGCAGGAAACACTGTCACACAATGACTTTTCTGTCTTTTTTCTCACTTGATGTACATAGTAACTCTTCTTTCGGAGATCCTGGATTTTTTTTTTTTTTAAAAGCCCAAATTTTGAAACTCGATCTTCTCCAAAAACACCGGTTGATCTTTAAATCCTCCAGATTTAAAAAAAAAAAAAATATTAAGTAAAAAAAAAAAAAAAAATTGAATAAAAAAATATATACAATATTTATCAGTCCTTGGATTAAAAAAAAGTGATGGTCCCAAAAAGTTTTGCTCTTTTATTGTGACTGTGATCTATATAATTATTATATATTGGTGTGACAATTATAATGTACAGCTAACTACTTCATTAGCAGAGTTAGTTAAGAGTCTGTGTGAGTGTGTGTGTTAGAGAAGCTACCAAAGACAGCAGCAAGCGGCAGCAGAGGCTCGGAGAGGGGGGAGTGAAAGAGAGAGAGAGAGAGAGAGACTGGCAGGGAAAAAAAAGATACACATACAGAAACTGAGACACTGAGCCAGTGACCTCCTACAGAAAAAAAGCAATCAACCCGAACTTGTGAATGTATGTGAAAATCACACACACACTGGCGTATATACATATATAACAAATCAACAGGAAAACAGAATTTCTGTTTTATTAAGCGCTTTAAATAATAGACTTTATTAAGAAGAATTAAAATAACACCTGGGAGTGTTTTAGGGCATGTAACTATATTGTGGAAAAACACAACGTAACGCAGCTAATTAGTGTTTCATTATAGAAAATGTTGCCAGTCTGCCTGTGCTTTTTAAAATAGGGGGGTGTTAGGATAAATGAAGGGACATGTTATGGGGGAGTGAGTGGATGTATGGATAGATAGATAGATAAACAGTTTTCTCATACAGTAGTTAAAACGGTATCACCATAAATATTGAAGCCAGTCACAGCATTTGTATTTAGTGCACATGCATAAGGCCATTTGGTAAAATACACCAGCAATATTTAATAAGTAATTTGGACTGTGTTCCTGGCCGTAGTCGGACCAGCTTAAACAGAAATAACCGTCGCTTTTGGTAAGCTTTAAGCATTAAAGACGTATCACCCATTCTTGCTTATACACACACACACACACCATGTACACAGAGTCGAAATCGCACATAACGACAAACTATTCACATCACGATAGAAGCATCGATGATTCCAAACGCCATATCACATAGTGACCCGCGTGACACACACACTTTCCATGTAGTGCTTTATAGACAAAAATAGGAAAATAATCGGACTTACTGCGTCCTCATAATTGTGAATCAGCAGAAGCGTTTACATTACATTTTGGGAGAAAAAAAAAAGATTTCGTATTTTTCAGCAGTTATTACGTACGACTTCTTTTTTTCTTGAACCTTTACGAGTTAGCACATTTTTTTCATAGATCCTGATAGCTTAATGTGAACAGAGAAAAAAAATAGCATATGTATAAAAAAAACCCCAAAAAAACAAAGTGAGGATTGTTTTAAAAAGCCAGCATAAGCATATGATGCAACATTGCCCTGGTTACATGTGCTTTCCATCCCCCCATGTCTTGCTGGTGGGAGTGCTGTTTTTTCTGCCTGTAGGGTCACATTGTGGTTGATTGATTCTCCTTTCGCCTTGCTCAGTCATTCAGATTTGGAAAGTAAATAACAAGTTGACATCATTACAGCTCTCTGCATTACTGTGACACATTCCACAGCTACCACACAATGTCTAATAGAAGCGCAGCGAAAACAGAAATAGACGTCAACGCCCTATGATTTTCCCCTGCTTTTTAAGGCTGGACAGTGTATTTTCTTCATTTATTTTTTCCTTTAATGGTTATCGGGTCTTGTGTACCACAATGAATTCGTGTGGTTTTGTTTATAATCTAGACCTTTTTTTACGATCTGGTGGCCAGGTCTAAATAACATAAACATACATAAGATTTTCAGTAATAAATAACAACGGGGTGCCATACCGTGGTATGAGAGGCACAATATGTTTTTTTACATTTCAATAAACATAATCTACCACCTAGTCTTGTTTTACAGATTTGTCATCCCCGATCTTCACCTATATGGTCATGTCTTTTACTTACAGGTGAATAGAAACTCTGCTTAAATTCTGCACAAATGTAAGCCGCCCATCTAGGTATTTTGTGCCTTCTCGTTAGTCTCCTCTAACAGACAGTTGCCTCTTTTTGATGGCCAACTAATATATTTAAACGTTAGGTGACAATTTCCTGTGCTCCCTGTTAGCAACGACCATATTTCTTTCTCTTGTATGTATAGTTTTTAGAGTATGGTACTAAGCAGGTGGCAGACCTTGTTTCTGCCACTCAGTTCCTATACCTGGTTGTGCACCTTAATCTTTTTGGGGACAACGCTTATCATAACTTTCTGGCACTAACTCCTAATTGCTGTCTCTATAAGTACTTTGGAGTCCCAGCATTTTCATCTTAAAAATACTATAAGAACATGCTGGTTTGAACAATGGCTAATGTGTCTAATGTGCCTGTCTACCATTGTTTTGGTCAAACTGAGACACGTGACAGAATACCAAGCTGTATACATCAGTAGGATCATATCTCATAGCATCTGCTTCAAGATCACCCTAAGATAACCCACAAGTGGGATTGGTGTGATGATACACCCAGCAAGTGTTGTGTTGATAAACGTACCATATAGAGGGGTGAGGGGCATAGCTAGAGACCTTCCTTCATCTTAAGAACACTCCAGAGGTTAATCGCAAAACAATCTGGCAGGCACAAAAACCATATATATTTTGCAAGGAACAAAGAGTAACCACAGAACAAATCTCCATCCTAACAAGCAGACTAGACTCCCTCGAAAAACGCCATATCTGAATCGGTGATCCGCAAGATCATTCAACAACGATGGGAAGTATACTCTCTTATGTATAAGGACATTTTACAAACCATAAACCAAACTAATCAAGTCGTATTTGAGAAGGCCAATAAGCCTGACCCACACACTGAGAGATCAATGTAAAAAAACAAAATATCTTCAATATAGTCAACACGATATGAATATCTTGGTCCTCTCCAACGGACACAGCAGAACAGTTCTCCAACTTTTATACAAAAAATATATATGACCGTAAGAAGGTCCCAATTAATGACATAGATGCATCCCCCATTACCGAAGAGCAGTTGATGGAAGCCACCTAAATGCTAAAAAATTCTAAAGCTTAGGGGCCCAGGTGGCTAGAATAGTCATATGGAGGAAAAAGACCATTGTGGCAACTACAGACCGATCTCTGTAGCTCGATATTGAGAGATATATTGCTGATCCATCAAAATGTTTGCCATTGGAGTCAAACCAAGTGAGTTTCTTTGTACTATTTATCGATGCTTGTATCAAAAACTACAATCTATTTATCTGTACAATTATGGCATGTGTCTTCTGAAAACTCTTTAATAAAAAAAAGATTAAAATCAAATTTCAAAAATAATAAATCTGGAGCAAGGTGGCCCCATCACATAATGAAATCATGAAATAATAATAATGTTCCTGGTTGCTATAGTGATGCGATCACTTTTCATACCTTATCTGTTGTGGTAAGCATTACATACTGTTCTCATACCCACCATTTACTGCAGTTATGTATTTTTTAGAAGTTGCAACCCTGGCCTAGGTCCTGTAATCTATTCCAGTCCTGTTTCATTAGCAATTTTGAGCAGGGAGCCTTGATACAACATTACCTTAAACAAGTAAGATATACTATGGAGGTCTGCATAGACCGATGTAGTACACCTGGGCCCGTTTCAAGGTAGATGATGTCCCTAAATGGCCCATTCACAGCTGTTGCATACTTTGGAGCCCAATCACCCCATAGAGTTATCAGCCTTTAATAAAGAGGCCCAAGGACTACCGCCCCGGGATCTGCCGTCCTATGACTAATCCTAGGTGAGAAAATGGCCACTGATCCACAGCACTTTTTTTCTTTGGGGCTTATAAACATTTTTACAGTATCTATGAAGTGTGGGATGACAGAATAATCAAGATTTTACAGGTGACTGAGTAATAGTGTGCTATACTATACACAAGATCCTTGTAAGCTGATCTTGGGATAAACATTCCATCTGTGCTTTGCCCAGTGGACGATAGTCCGCATTCTGTATAAAAAACTGCCAATGCCTCGGGCCAGAGTTTGCAGGAAATTAACCACAATCTATTGGTTCTCTGACAAATTGTTCAACTCATGTAGGTAGCAAACTGTTTTTAAACAGACAAGATTTGGGCATCTTGTTCTTTTGATAAACACCTGCATGTATCTACATATGTATTTTTTTGTTCTTTTGGCCTTATAAATGATAGAATGTCAAGTAAGCCTAAAAGCTAGTGTTAAACTTAACGGAACTGTTATTTTCCTGAATCATATTACATTGAGTACACACAAAAACATTTTGTAATGTGTTAAAGTTAAAAAAAATGTTTTGAAGAAAACATCTAATTTTCCTCAAGATTTGCGTGATTGTTTCTCTGTTAAGCTATTCTTCCTTTGTGTTAAAGTATTACTTCTGTTTGATAGACATTTGCATCTGGTGTACTGGTAAGGGTGGGGAAGGAAACATAAGGAGTTCTGCAAAAAGGGTTGCCTTGCATAATCCATAACGGAAAATATAACTATGTATAACATACTGCCTACTATGTATACTATAGGGATAGAAAGGTCCGGCCAAGTAGCCCTACACCTCTCTACTGTAATTAACTCAAACACTAACATACACAGACCAACACACACTTAGTGTAACACATACACTCACTCTAACACCCATGCTTACTGTAACAGACAAACATGGAAGTACTACGTTTCTCCAGGACAAACAGCAATGGGTTGAATAGGGAAGGGGCATGGTGCTATATACTTTGTTTAACTTTTGTGTTGGTGGCAGCACAGGTATTTTTTTAAATTTTGCATTGATACTGGGAAGTGCACATAGTATATTTAGGAACTTTTTGCTACCATTTTATTTTTTGTATTTGTATTTACATTTTCCACTGCTCTACAAACATCACTAAACTTGTATTTCTCTTATGACTATACATCACTGGGGTCTCTATAAATAGTTATTTTAACCTCTTAATGACAAAGCCCGTACATGTACGGGCTCAAAATGCATTGTTTTCAATGGGTTTAGGGACCGCCCATTGTCCTTAAGGGGTTAATAATTTGTGGCCCCCTCCATTTTTTTTTTAAGAGGGCCTACTCCTCACTCTGGTATACCGACCTGTGGCTTATTCAGTGATCAGGAAGCAGGGCTCTGCAGTGTGAAGGGTGATCTTCTCCCCAAGGGACTGTTGCTATGGGCCCCTCAGATAAGCCAGGGTCCAAGGCAGTTGCCTTTTTGCCCCATGTTTAAAACATCACTGAATATACACATAAACATTTTTTTTTTAATTCAAGAAATGCAGTCATAGTTCTTTCACAATGAACAGATCTAATGGAGACCTGCTCTGTATATCTGTCTTCCATAAGGTATTTTAGCATACCTGCTAAGAGAGCTACTCCATAGTAGCATGTAAAATCAGGAATTACCCTCTTAACATCTGAATCGAGAAGTGCAAATAGAGTATTTTGACTCATACAATGACTGTTCATGAAGAACATGATTCACAAATTGGGACAAGAAACTGCAATAAAGTTTATGAAACTTCAAAGCAGCTTGACATTTGAGTGCATTCAGTAAGGGTCATAGAGAGGACATCAGGGAAGGGTCAATTAAAGGATGCAAAGTAGGAATCACCAGAAATAAAATAAAAAACATCACTCCAAAAATGCTTGATTTAAAAAAATGTATTCCTCCTTGATATTTTTGAAATGCTAGAGTCTCCTGATATTCATTGATACAATCAGTAAAGCTACCCAAGACAGCCATCACCACTTTTTGTTTTAACAGAATGCAGATTCTGAAGAGTTTGAAAGGTTAAAATTAGTATAAAATTTGTAACATCCTGATTCACATTTAAATGTGGATGTTACATTGAAGAAATTGTCCAGAAACCAAACCTAAGGATGAATCTGCACAGACCCTCCATTAACAGACACAATGAAAAGAATAACTGCACCTCAGTTGGTAACCACTTTACCCAGAAGAACCGCTCCATTGTGAACCTCAAAAAAGTATTGATTGAGAACCTCAAGAAAACACAAGAGAGGAAAAACTTTTGAAATAAGATGATTGAATAACCATTTCAGCACCAAAGACACTGGGTTAAAACATTTATATAGATTCCTATCACACTACCAGAACTTCATGTGGCATTTCTTTTATTCATGTTAACGCATAATTCTCATTTTACATGGTTCACTTTGTTTGTTTGTCTAAAGAAATATGTAGGAGTCTATTTAAAGATGCCATCATCACTCTCATTCTCTTCATTTCTCCAAATTTTCCCACTGGCTAAACTAATTTATGACCTGTAACTGCTATGACCTATACCTTATCAGTCTTCATAGTTCTTCTTAATCCATGTAGTGCCCATGCCTTACTTATTTTGTGATTAGGATTGCTTTTCACATGATAAAGGGAAGGTTGATACTTATGAAAGTTTGTCCTTAAAATGGAATTTAACTACTGTGATCAATACCTAATGTGTTCATAGTACTTCTTAACCCATGTACTACTACTGCCTATGCCTTATTATTTCACACTGCAATACTCATTTCTTTTATTTCAATTTTGTCTAATTTAGTTGTGCATAATGCTGCATTATGCACCCACGTGCTCATCATCTTTTCTTTCTCCTTTATTTTCTATGCCAAGCTTGCATCCACCTACCTTAGCATGAAAATCTGTACTTCTCTTGCAGGTGAGATACGGTAGGTATGCAATCTTACATAAGTTACATTTAAAAAGTCCTATCTGTCAAGTCCTATCATGCTAGGAACAATTAATTAAAAGTATAATGGCCAATTTGCCAATTTCCTCTTTGTATAGTAGTAATTATCACACAGGAGATGGATTCACATACAATATCTCCATACCCGGGAACTCTCTAGGTCTGACCTGCAGTCTTAGGGTGACGCTCTGCTTCCCCATGTGTCCAGGTCAGTTTCTTCTTCTCCAGTATATAAAGCAATGTTTGGCTACCATGCACTCCCCTCCTACTCTCAACCCACACAATTCTGACTGGTGCTAATCCATTCCATTTATGTTTATGGCACCAGCAGAATCCCCTATACATAGCTAGCCCCATCCTTATGCATGGCTATTCATGCCTTTTAACAAAAGAACACTACCAGGAAGGGTGAGAGCTCCAGGTAGACCATTCTGGGAGGTTCCAGGCATGAAGATCTACTTTAAACAGCATTGCTACCTGACGCGTTTCTCTGTTCAGCATCTAAATAAGCCTGAAGATGAAATGTGTTGAGTTAGTGAGCCCAATTTTTCGAGTTTAACATTATGTGATGATTAGCATCATCCATCATACTTGGTACAAATGGCTCTCTTCGCTTTTAATTATTTCCCTTTCTTATGAAAGGACTAGGCAGTGCCGTACTATTTTAATTATTAAAAAAGTTATTTTTTTTAGGTCTCAGTTACGATCTGTTTTGGGGGATCCCGTTATGTAGCTGTTTGCAGCAGTTACTGCTTCTGGGCCTTGTTTGTGTGTTATATTATTACAGTGAGAACATATTTGTGTCTCAGTTGTTCGGTGATACGTATTATATATATATATAACTCATTATTAATATTATAACAACATTGCCCTTCAATATTTTCTTTTGATGGGATTTTATTAAATACATTTTTTATATGAGCATGTTTTTATTCTTTTCCCTATGGTTATATATATATATATATATATATATATATATGTGGAGAATAATACAATTTCACTTCAATCACAGCATGAATATGGGAAAAAGGTCAAAAGTGCAATGCAAAATATGACTTACAACAAAAGTTTTCTTCGAAAATCTTGCTGTTGATTTCCAGCCTAATCATCAATTTTATTAAAAGATACATTTGTCATGGCAGTGTTTTTTTTTTAACTGTCATAAATTAATATTGTAGGTCATATGTGACTCCCTGAAGGCATATGAATTTGGCTTGAGGCATGTAAGCTAGTCAGAAAATGTGTCAAGTTTGTTCATAATAACTTATTTCCACATTTCTGGCGGATTTATTCAGGGCCTGGTTTTTATTAGGGCCTTTGAAGCAAGATAACAAAAACATGGTATCAATTTACTAAAAGCTGTTTCATATTTAGGAATCCGGGACTCTGGGTGTGTTTGAGATGTTATGAAAAATGATAGGACGTTATAACTTTAAGTGGTTTGCACTTGTCTTCAATCAAGTAAGAATCTATCAGTTAAAACAATCTTCATTATAGGTAAAAACGAAACAAAACAAAACATAAAGCTAGTTTGCTCAGCCACAAGATTGAAAATGACAGTAAAAATGAAAATATTGAAAATAGGCCCCAATGAGGGGTACAGTCAGTGCTAGATTTAAACCCTCTGAGGTCCCTATGGACAAAGCTTAAGGACACAATCACTCACTTATTTACACTTACTTATAAGCACCACTTCTCCACTCGCTCTGGCATGTAAAGACTGCAAAGTCATGTTACGGGACCATGCTGAGCACTCACATCTTGTTATTATACACTGCTACCTGAGAGATTGTTTCGTAAAGTTGGGGCCTGTATGCATGTGCCTACTGCTGGGACCTTATTTCTTTTGGGTTGGGCTTCTGGACTAGGGGCTTGATTTCACTGTCAGTAATATCGAACAAGGCTTTTGGGCTCCTCAAATGTTTTTCCGTGACTTCGTTCCTTCAACTTATTTCCAAAGAATTTCATTATGGGCTTGCGTTTTTGTTTGTTTTCTTTTTGTGCAGCTATGTATGGTATGCGTTCTGTTTTAGTTAAAAAGCTGGAAATTATGCCTCCATGATAAAGCATCTTGGGAAACAAAGCCACATCTTATAGAAGATGTGTTAATAGAATGGATGTTGTTGATTATGGTGTTATTGGTTTTTATTTCCTTAGTGTTAACAGTACAGCTTTGCAATTACACGAACCTTCCGAAAGAGAGCCCTCATGAATTTCAAGTGGACCTTCTATTCCAGGTACATTACCTCATATTTTGGTGAATAAACACCTAGTTTTCACATATCAAGTTGTGTTCGTACGTTATGAGCCTACAAAAATCTTTCTAAATAGGTAGTTTAACACTTCATTTTTTTCTTACGCAATTTTCCCTTTAAATTAATGTTCTCTTTGTTATCTATGACATAGGATCATATTCAGGAATGCATGCATTAATGTTGTTTTGAAGCTAACTAGGATGTGGTTTAGTGGGAGAGCTGTAATTACATATATATGAAATACTTTTTTTCTGAAATCATAATCTAATTTCCCTTCACAATAGAAATCGCAAGCCAGGACTTGCGGAGAGAGGGGGGTGGGGTTGCTTAAAAGCCTTTTCTTGGATAAACAAGAAAAATATATGTGGAGGAGGAAGCATAGGATGAAACAATTGTGCCTGAATAATGATTATGGTAATGAATCACGGAAATGCTTCATTCATGAAAACCCTATCAGGCTTAAAAATAATTAACATATCTGTTGTACTACATATAAATATACAGTATATGCAAGGTGCCACATATGTGCATTTCTTACCTAAAATAAATAATTATTGTAAAATAAAATGACGTA
The DNA here is from genome assembly GCF_027358695.1 of Spea bombifrons. Classification (NCBI taxonomy): domain Eukaryota; kingdom Metazoa; phylum Chordata; class Amphibia; order Anura; family Pelobatidae; genus Spea; species Spea bombifrons. The sequence goes on along the minus strand of NC_071088.1, from coordinate 32,695,926 downwards.
TGCAATGCTGATATCATAATCAAACTAAAATAGAACTAAAAACACTCTCAAAATGTATTTGAAGGTTAACATACTGTAATAAAGTCTAAAGAAACAAACACATGAAATGTGTTAGCTTAAGCATGTTAACAGGTGAGATCTCGATGACTAGAGAGGGTCCTGAGATTAATGAGATAAGAATAGCAGTGGCAAAACATCTCCAGCATGGTGAATAAAATGCTTGCTACTCACCAGGGACCCAACGTGCACTAGTGTAGAAACAAATTGGTGATATTTAAAGTGCCGGGCTTAACGACTGGAATTAGATTAATGTAAAAGGCAGGTTCAGCATATAAATAACACAATACATACAATTTGATATTGACAACCAATGTTTTGCGTCAAAATTACCTTATGCGTTTCTCCAACAGATTTCTTCAGAGGTGAAAAAAATAAACTGCACAAGCACTATTAAAGAGCCACTTTCTTCACAAAATAACATGCCTTTCAGGTATATTATTCTGTGAAGAAAGTGGCTATTTAAAAGTTCTGTGGGATCTTCCACTTACACTGTTTTTTCTGTGTAGAAGGATCGTTGACCCGAAGTAAGGAATGTTTTCTGGTTGAATCTCGTGTTCGTGTTCTACACATACGGCACTTGACGTAGATGATATGCAGCCAGCTAACAAAAATGCCAAGTTTTTGTCAGTCAGTGACCCAGTTTAATGCTGGTCTTAACCAGAATGCAGACCACCACTTATTGATAGATGTTTTGTCCTTAATGGGACTCATCAGCATGAGTTTGGTTACGGGCCTTCTGTTTGAGGCTTTGGTTGGTACGTGGGTCACACTCAAAATATGTTATGGTAGGGTCAAGAAAGGAGATGAAAAGTAAACCCCTCCACTTAACATTAAGAAATATTGCCAAACACTTACTTATATTCACCAAGCTCTCTGTTCCAGGGTTTGTTGGAAAGATGTCAAGCACAACAGACATGAGATCTAAGGAATCCATGTATAAAGTGGATTTAGAGGCATAAAAAAATCCCTTGCACTATAGGATTTCTATAGGAAAAACAAGTCTTTAGGCTCGCCTAGTGGATGCAAGTTAGTGTTTGGCAATGTTTCCTTATTTCTTAACTTTAAGTGGAGATTTTTTATCACCTTTCTTGTCCTCCCCATAACATAATTTGAATTAATAATTTTGAAAGACTGCTACTCTCGAATTTCAGTATGAAATTAGATGCCCTCAAACCTTTAGCAGTATTGTATCTTTATAATTTACTGCAGTATTGTATTTGTATAATTTTAGGATGAACCAAGTGTTTCTTATTAACATTTTATCTAAGGGCTGAACACTCTCTTGATAAAATGTTCAATTCCCAATTTTATTATTTATTAATTGGTTATATCTAGACTCTAGATAGAATGGTATGCTTAAAATGTATAAAGGAACAAATCAATAAGGAAAGTATGAATAAAACATACAAAATACAGCAGTTTTGATGTTCCCATGAGATACAATGTCTTCATTGGAGTCGGAGGTCTAAAAGGTTTCCCTGTTTTCTTTACCACTTCAGTTGAAATGAGGAGGTCAGAGACAGGGCGGCCATGTGGTTCAGTAAGGACACGTATGGAAAAATAATCATTTTAGGGCTTCATTTAAATCATTTATGACTTACTAAAATGAATTTTGTATGAAAATATCCATAATAAAAAAAGAGAGCATATAGTCACCCCCATCATAAGACTATAGTTAAATACATTCGAGACGAATAATGCAGTATTTTAAACATAATAAATAAAAACGTTAAACTAAACAATTATATATTAAATTAATAAATTAATACGTTTCATGGTGGAAGAATCAGTACAAGCTATAAGCTATATTATATTTTAATCAAATAAGTAGAGCTGAAACAACGAATCGATAAAATCGATAATAATCGATAACGGAAATCATCGATAACGATTTCCGTTATCGATTAATCGAGTGATCAATTCGTTGTTGGAGCACTCGGCTCCTTTTACTTACCTCCGCGAGCGTTCCCCGCTTCTGCTACACGCTCTGCAGTCTCCGCCTTCTTTTAGCTACGTGACGGATGTGACGCGTTCCGGAGGTAAGTATTCTTCATGTCTATGTGCACGGATCGCACAGAGCCACTCGCACAGAGCGGTTCGCTCTGTGCGAGTGGCTCCATTCGCACAGAGCGGTTCGCTCTGTGCGAGTGGCTCCATTCGCACAGAGCGGTTCGCTCTGTGCGAGTGGCTCCATTCGCACAGAGCGGTTCGCTCTGTGCGAGTGGCTCCATTCGCACAGAGCGGTTCGCTCTGTGCGAGTGGCTCCATTCGCACAGAGCGGTTCGCTCTGTGCGAGTGGCTCCATTCGCACAGAGCGGTTCGCTCTGTGCGAGTGGCTCCATTCGCACAGAGCGGTTCGCTCTGTGCGAGTGGCTCCATTCGCACAGAGCGGTTCGCTCTGTGCGAGTGGCTCCATTCGCACAGAGCGGTTCGCTCTGTGCGAGTGGCTCCATTCGCACAGAGCGGTTCGCTCTGTGCGAGTGGCTCCATTCGCACAGAGCGGTTCGTGAGTGTGGGTGCAGGGCAGAGTGGGGGTGGGGGTGCAGGGCAGAGTGGGGGTGGGGGTGCAGGGCAGAGTGGGGGTGGGGATGCAGGGTGTGAGTGTGGGTGCAGAGCAGAGTGGGAGACTGGGTGCAGGGCAGAGTGGGGGTGGGGATGCAGGGCAGAGTGGGGGTGGGGATGCAGGGCAGGGTGTGAGTGTGGGTGCAGGGCAGAGTGGGTGCAGGGCAGAGTGTGAGTGTGGGGGCAGGGCAGAATGTGGGGGCAGGGCTGGGTGCAGGGCAGAGTTAGAGACTGGGTGCAGGGGCACAGTGCAAAGTGCTGGGTGCAAAGTGCCAGTGCTGGGTGCAAAGTGCCAGGGCTGGGTGCAAAGTGCTGGGTGCAAAGTGCCAGGGCTGGGTGCAAAGTGCAAAGTGCTGGTGCAAAGTGCTGAATGCTGGGTGCAAAGTGCTGGATGCAAAGTGCCAGGGCTGGGGCAAAGTGCTGGGTGCAAAGTGCTGGGTGCAAAGTGCCAGGGCTGGGTGCAAAGTGCTGGGTGCAAAGTGCTGGGTGCAAAGTGCTGGGTGCAAAGTGCAAAGTGCTGGGGCAAAGTTTCTTGAACAGTAATAGTCCACCTCTTTTCAGAATGTTTGGGGTTATTTTGTTTCATAAATATTGTGTTTGGGTTCTTGTACTTTGAAAATATTGTTTTTTATTACATCATAACAAAATAAGAATGTTAATGTAAATTTTAAGTTGTTTTTTAACATCCAGTTCATTAAATTCTTTTAAATAAACGAAAAATTTGCATATTGTTTTTTTTTATCCGATTAATCGATTAATCGAAAAAATAATCGGCCGATTAATCGATTATTAAAATAATCGTTAGTTGCAGCCCTACAAATAAGTTCATATATGTAAAGGTGGTAGTTATTCTTGAGTACTTATTGAGTATTATTTTTCTTTTTGCAATAGTTTTTTTTAATCTTAACCATTATTAGATGGCACTTTATTGGAATTAGTCTAAAAATCATTCCTTGTCATTGGACTTATATTTCTAGCAATCTTTCATCACTCAGTTGACTATGACTACAAGTGTTTGGCTCAGTGTAGTAAGGTCAGTGTAGTAAGTGTCACTTAGGGTTTGCTTCTAACAATATGCTCTAGCGATCTCTGAGCTTGGATAAGACTGAATGTGTAATTAGGGTGCTTAATGTTCTTTTGCATAGATTTGGCTAAGACATAAGATATTTTTAAACACAGGTTATCACCTCACACAAACCGAGGAAGATGATAACACTTTATAAAATTCTGATGCATAATGATTTATAAATAGCCAGCTGCCAAGCTAATACACGAATTTAAGCAACCTGAATTATGAGGGATTTCTTATAATGTAATCTACTTTATGGATTTCATAGTTTGCAAATGTTGTTTTTCTTTATTACGAATTCAGCACACTAGGCTTGTTTAAATTAAACAATAATTGGTGCTTAGGCATAAATACTAGGGAAATTCAATTAAGCTGGCTGTCTACTGGGCAGGCAAGGTACAGACAGCATAGATTAAAGGGACAGTTAACTATCCCTGACATCTCCGCTAAACAGCAATGCGATTTGAAGTACTTTGTAAAAAAGAAAAAGAGAAACAAACACTTACCTTAAGTAGAAGCTGCAACTCTGCCTCTGCCCTCCACCGCCATGGTCTGCCAATCCTTACCACTGATTGGCAGCTTGAAACAGCCAATCAGAGACAGGAACACATTCTATTTAAAATCACTGGGAGTCATTTTGTGAATGTATTCCCCCAGTAAGTGTATCACGTGCAGTATAGTTAGCGCTCTGGATTTTTCCATTCAATTTCATTTGTATTTAACAATTTTGATTTTCAGAAGCTTTCCTTGAAATAATGAAAGTTGAACAGTACTGAAAAAGCAATTACGCAAGTTAGTTCCTTCTCATTTTTAATTAAAGATATTTATTGCATTATTTACAGAAAACCCCTTTAACTAAAGCCGTAAAATCTTTTTTAGCAGTATTGGCCTTGGATAATTGTAAACGCACTGGAGGTCATGATGGATTTTATCAGATCAACACGAGTGCTCATTAAGGATAAAGTTATCACAATGCATGCCACATCTTCTAGACTAATTAATTCTGTATGTTACCGTCTATCCAAAGAGATTAGTTTGTCACAACCAACTGGAAAGAAGCTTATAAAAGTGTAATCTTATTTCTACATCTTGCTTAATGACATTAACAGGAAATTATGTGCCATGCAGGAAGCAAAATGTTCATTCACAATCCAAAGTTAAAATAGACATTCTTTTGTTACATTTGTTAATTTATGTTTGTTAAATTAAGTGTTTTCATTGCAATATATATGCTTTTTTTTGCTTCGCTTATTGAACTCAAGCCTAACCTCAGACTACTTAATAAATCGTATGACTTATCCTTTTGCATTGTTTTATGGGTGCTTTATGGAGTCTTTATAATAGTTGTAGAGGTACTGTTTTTTTTAGTGGATTAGAGTTAGCTAATAATTGGGAACCACTGCCATATGGACCCATGTGACTACAATCTAGAGAAAAGTAATACTGCATAAAATCTTAAATGGAGAACTTCCTTTTTACTATGCAAGACTGAAGTTCAATAAGTATAGCAAAAAACATATGAATATCAAATTCCACCCAATAAAGTAAAACTCTAAAATATAATCCAAAAAGTACATTTTGATAACCCAGGAAAACCCCCAAATGCTTCCAGACTAGAATAACCATTTTTGGTTAGAGAAAATTGTCCGTATTAGTTTTCAATAAATTTTTTTTTTCTTAAATACACAAATTAGGGTCGCTGTGTTCTAGGACAGATAGAGACAAAAAACAGAAAAGGAGTTCAAAGGGAATTAGTAATTTTATCATAGAAATCAACAGATGAGATCCTTGCCAAAGAGGAACTGAATAGATTTATAAAAAAAAAATCTTGAAATATGTACAGATTGAGTATTCCTTATCTAAAAATCCCTTATCCAAAATTATCCAAAATCCGATTTTTTTCAGATAAGTGAAGTTCATATAAGGGATATTCATGACTGGGGGGGGGGCACTAAAGAGGCGTCTGAGTTAGTAGATTCTTTCAGGCATCTTTTTTTGTTTCTCCTTGTTGCCTGCTCTATTGGTCAGTCTTCTTCCCGTGGTCCCAGAGTGCTTCTGGTGTGTTGATCAGGCTCCCCAGAGGCCTTTTGCTCCCTTTTCTGGACCAGAAGTGGTCTGGGAAACCCTGAAAAACAGACCAGAAGCTCTCTGGGACCGCAAGAAGAAGCCTGAACACAGGTGAGACGACAGAGCCGTTATCCGGAGTTATCCCAAGCATTTCAGATAAGGCATACTTGTACTGAAATACAGGAATCACATTGTTGTTAAAAGATAGCGACAAAGTTAATGCATGGCATACAATGTGTCCCAAATTACCAGGATAACATCACTGTGAAAAAAAGAAACATTTTGTTTTCTTTTGAGTAACAATAAAATAAATGCCTTGTAACCATTGTTTGTAGGAGGAGAGAGGACATCTAAGTGGTATGTGAACCTATGCATAGCTACCTGATACTCTTTTTAGGAGGCTCCATCCTTCTTTGTAACCAAATCCCTCTATCCTTTTCCTTACCTGGTGAGTTGGAGTTCAGAAGGTTTGTTGGGTATGAGTGTGTGTCACATTGTCCTACAGCCATAAACATGACAATAATGTGTATATAAACAGCAACTAGATATCTCTCTACCTCTCTCACTTCAGGTCTGACTACGGGAAGTGCACTAACTACCTTCCAAGTATTTACATCTGTGGCTACTGTCCACTATGCCTCTTAAATATTCTAGGCATCAGGTAAGGTTGAAGTTCGCCAGCTTGGCACGGCCTCCAAAGTCTAACAGGCCCATGGAGCAGTGGCACCCCAGGAATACATGCCCCAGATCATGCCGCAGAGATGCTTCTGCTGCCTTGGACCTGCCACCCCTAAACTAGAAGAAAAATACAAAGGATGAAAATAATTCCTTAACATTTAAATTATAATAGTATTTCTAGTCTAAGTATGTTTCCTAGTCCATTTATCATGTTTTATGTATTATTAAGTTGCTTAATTGTACCAATCGTTTCCAAGCATAAGGCTGTAAAAATGTTTAAAATATAAAAACCATATGTACTGTCACAAAATATGAGTAATTACAGAAATACTAGAATAAATGTAACAAGCAACTTTTGAAAAATGAATTGAAAATGTGTTTCTGTTAACTATTTCAAGGAAACAAGACACAACCCCCCCAACAGTATTTAGGAGTATTTAAAACGCATAGTGCTGTATCACGCATTGGTTATATTTTACTGTGTTATTCATGCAGTCATGAATATATTTTGCAGTGACCACAGTGTTGGGGTTTTCTTTTTTACTTAAAAAACTCAACAATTGTATAAAAATATTGTTTATAAATCTAATGACTGTAAATCTGATGCCAGATGGATAGTTTTTTTTTCAGACAGAGCTTCTTTAACAGAAATGTTTAAACTGGGACTCCATGCTGTGAAAGCTTACATCTTATTAACGAGTAATGCAAGGTTTGAATTACACACATGTTCACAAGATTATTAAGATATGTGCAAAATGCTGACCACTTACAGTATTGTATTATGTTATCGGTGCCTGTAAAGGTTCATGCCATCTGGGATTCCAGGAAAGGAATATTCTAAGAACAAATTAAAAATAGCATCGCCAGCTCTCATTCTCGTTTGGAACATGCAGCAAAGCTTTAAAGCAACAGAGCATGTGAGGCAAAGTATAGAAAATAGTGCGTACCAACATACTGAAAAATAATTTTTAAAAAATAACCTAAAATTAACATTTTTATAAATACCCATATACACCCACACACACACGGATAAAACTATGTATAATTTATCCTGGATTGAGCTATAATATGACATGTTTCCTTGTCTGTGTTAGTTTTATAAGTTGACTTTCTTCTATAAGGGCTCAGTTTCCTTGTGTGAATGTCTCAATTTCTTCAATGCCATCTTCATACCGGGGAACGTTTTAAATGGGTTAATCCTTTGACTCTTCAAGTATTATGATTTAACGGTCCATCACAAATATTGTAGCAACTAGATTATGGGGAAACCTAAGTGGTTCTAATAATGGTCAAACCATGAGAGGTATTTTATAATAATAATAATAATGTTTTCCACAAACATAACAGCCATTCTTCGTAACACAAGGTCAACAAGGATTAATCCTCATAATGCATATTGAATCCAGGAGACTAAAATGCTTTCTTTTAAATTTATGAATGTTCACACATTCTTGATTCGTTTAACCTCGGACCCTTAATTGTTTATTAACATTGCTTTATTTTCAGATTAGCACCAGAGCCATACTTTATCTTTATACCTGGGTACTTCCCAAGGTAGATTTTCACCTAGGGTTTCACCCAGACTCTTGGTCAAATCTGAAAACATCCCATGTATGCTTATCTTTAAATGTGCTTTTTGACTTAATTATAATCCCTTTTTATAAAGTAATTATTATTATTATGTAGTCATAAAATGTATATAACGTTTGGAAGAGGGTTTGTTGCAGTGGAGCTTGACACATAATATATTTATTATATCACAGGATTCACTGTGCTCAGAATCTTGTATGTGTGCAGCATTTTGTGATATAGTAATGAGCATTGTTGGTTCATCCATACATTTCTCAGCACAATGTATGGGTAAAAAGTTACCCCCTATGAAGTGACACCTCATACTTTTAGTCTTAATAATCTACATCCAGTCATGTGCTTTGGAAAATAAAGTATACAGACAAACCTTTGTTGGATTTGTGTATTCCAAAGAGAACTTTCAGTCTGAAACCAAGGGAAACATGTAGAACATAAAAAAAAACTATTGTCTGTCTTATGATGACAAATATAAATGAATTTTTTTCTATTTAATTATACCTTTTTATCCTTTTGTATCCTTTACTGTATGATTCATCGATTGCATAACTGCATCTCCATGACACACACATAAACCTACGTTTCAGATATGCATTACTATTAGAAAAATGATTTTTTTTACAAAACACATTTATTTCGATGGATTGGGGAAGTAGAGGCATTTTTATGAGCCACTGCTCTACTTCAAGGATAATGTGTAATCTTCTGTTCCTAGTGGAGAAAGCGATCATCAGTCACTCTGCGGCATTGTCCTTGGGGAATGCTCTGAATCAGGATGAATACTAAAACTCCTAACCAACTGAATATTTTGTTATCGCTTCTAAATTCTTGTTGGCATTCACTAGATTAGGATTTCTAAAAAAAAAACCAACAACAAACACGAAAGAAAGAAAAACACTAGATTAAGAGCTCACGTTTAAGATATTTAATCTTAGAATGTAATATAGGAAATATTTAGGAAATATCCATATTGATTTCGCTGTTTCTTATTTTCATTGTATTGTATTTGCTCGATTATAAGACGACCCTGATTTTAAGACACCTCCCCCCAAAATTTGAATATTAATTTAGGGAAAAAACTAAAAGCCTGAATATAAGACTACTCTACAGGAAAAACGTTTTACTAGGAAATATTAATTAATGTAAACTATATGTTCATATTTAATAAAAACTATGATTAAGAAAAATGCATTTCTTGTTTTTATTTCCTTTTATTTGCTAACATTGCCCCCCCCAGTTATGAAAATCTGACCCTGTCTTGCCACTCTGCCCCCCCTAATATGCAGCTCTGCCCCCCAATATATCCACAGACTTGTCTCCATGCTTCAGACTCCCTGGTGTCTAGTGGGGGCATCTGCACAATGCATGTAGACAACCTCTGATGCTACTGGGCACTTCTGTGACTGGGCACCGGAAGGTCATGTCAAGTGCAGGGTAGCAGTGGATGAGATGTTCAATGGATGGCAGAGAGGAGGATCCAGGTCTCCTGCAGCATTGCGGGGGATCTCGATCCTAGTCTTGTAGTCAGACCGATATTTGAGGTCTGATGATAAGACGACCTTGAATATAAGATGAGGGGTATTTTTCAGAGCATGTCTTAAATGCAACCTTGTCTTAAATTCGGGGAAATACGGTATGTTACTGTTCGGAATTCAGACCATTCCGACTGAATACCATTTAAAAAAACACCTATTTAAGGTGTTTTATTGAATGGTATTCACTCACTGTGGTCTTGAGTTCCTGCTGTGAGTTCCTGCTTTGTTTAGCCCGCCATTACATCAAAGTACCCCAAGTTTGGTGAACCCTATCTAATTTTGCATGGCTATATTGCTTGCCAAGGGGCTGAATCAGTGGGACTCCATTGCATTTAACCCAAACCCATTTTAAAGCCTTCTCTGGACATATATTTGGAGGATGAACCAAAAGCTGAATTAGACAAAGTATTCAATACATTAGCGGTAATAGAGATTGGGAGATTGGGGCTCATGCTGAAATACCACCGATTGTCATGAAATCATAAAACAATGAGGCAACAATTATGGCTTTTACACCAAGTAATAGTCAACGTACCAGTAAGCCAGTCATAAAACTGAGTGAACTTGATTTAAACTGTACCTAGCAAATAGAAATGAAAAACGCTATTAGAATGAATAGCTTTTTTTAATTCAGATGGTGTAGAAGAAATAAGACAAAGATCCACCTCAGATTTACTACATTACTAAAATGTATAAAATATCATATTCTTTAGTTTAAATATATTTATATTTTACCATGACTCATATTCAAGAGGAATATGAATCATTTAACTTAACCTAGAGACCCCTGCCAATGACCGTAATTTTTTTAAAAAGTGGGTAATAAGAGAAAATAAATGAGACTCCAGGACTTCAGTTCCATTGCCTTGAAATGTCAGCCTGAGAGTACTTGACAGTTCCGACGAATTGCAAAATATAGGATGTGGACATCCATTTTATTATACCCTCCAACCTTCAAAGGTATTTGGGTCCGTAAAAGGAGCACGTGGGTGCCAAGACTTTACAGATTACAATCCACCATATTTTCCAAATTAATCTATTCAATAAATCATAATAAATTGATTAGTTACAGGTAGATTAGTCCAGAGGCGCATTTATTATCGCTCTAGTAAATTCATATATGACTGTGATAGATTTGCTTCAGGATCAGATTCCTTGGTACCATTACTAAATACTTTTAGATATTTACCATTTTGAGTATATTTTATTCATGTTATCCCAGTCTATTGAGGGGATTTTCTGATTTTCAATTTTTTGCATTTCTGCAATAAGAACTACAGACACCACATTGTAAAGTATTAGGCTTATATTTTATCATTCTTTCCAAATAATATTTAATTATATTTGAGTACATACTAAACCATTTACAGCTTAAATGATTTTCCTTTTTAATTGAAAATGCAAAATAGAAAATATGTATTATTTCTAGAGATATTACTTCTTTGGCATTTGCAATAAAGCTTTGTGTTTCATAAACTTGGCAGAATATTTAATGGTAATTTCGAAGTACATGTGTATTCATGATGGTTATGCATTATGCTAGACTTGATTTATTATTGTTCTATGTTAGGGAACCGAATGTAAGCGTGAGATACACAATTATGTGTTTATGCATTTGAGTGAACGTTTCTTTGGTATTATGTTAATGTTAGCTAAATCAAAAATTATGCCTTTGATGACTATTTTAAATAAAACAATTTCTTTGTGTTTTTAAGTGTTTTATCATTTGTACATAGTTTCTTTTTTAAATTTGCACCTGAAATTGTGAAATTTGTGATGAAAGCAATGCAGAAATTATATGATTTAAAGGGGTAACATAAAGAAAATAAATGTAAAAAAAACATTATGAGCTTTCTCTAAAAAGTAGCTTAATATAATGTATCATAAGGTATAATTGTGTCCTATATTTGTCATTGTTTAAAATAAGAATATTTAGGTGGATTTTCCTTTCTGACCATTCTGACCTAGAAAGATGTGGATCGTTTTTCAATATTACCAGAACTGTGAGGCTTCACCTTCTCATGGCATGGCTAATAGGATTTATACATCCATTATAGCACTAAACTAGACTGTGGCATACTCTGAATTGCACCTACTCCCCTAAATTATGCAAATGACATAATTATGACCTAAATCTTGGCCATTAAATATTTAGTTGGAATCTGAAAACTTAACATGGAATAATCACTTATTGCAATTCACTGACACATTTGCTACATAATTCACATAAATCAAATGCAATGTATGCCTCCCTAGAATTAGATGTGCAAAATGATAAAAATTGCACCCATTTCATAATATTTTTTTTCATTTAATGAATTGCCACTTATATTGAGTAAAGCAGAAAAAGTCAAATTTTTGCCTGTACTGATAAATTACACCTTGGCCAGCTTGGACTGGCCATTGGGCAAACTGGGCAACTGCAATGGAACCTCCTGTGTACCTTTATTGCCACACCAGCAGGATGCTGCATTTAAGATTTTATCAGATGGCCTGATTTTAATCCCTAGTCCATCTCTGTACTTCGGGGTAGATTATACTAATTTTAGCAAACATTAAGAAGAAAGCTCAATTTGTTCCGGTTGTAAAACATTCTCTCGCAAGACAGTAATTTCAGTAAAAGGAATAAGAAACAGTCAACGCTCCTGTTAAAACAGATCTTTCAATTTTTACCATAACCTATAATTCTGTACTGTAAGGGACCAGGAACCAGACTGCCACAAAAGATATAAATATATAAAATATAGAAAAATCCTTTATTGAATAAACAATAAAGTAGCAAAAATGTAATGCAAAATCGTAGTCCAATAAACAAGCCGGGTCAGGAAGCAGAATGGGTCATCAGACCAGCCAGAATCAGCAATATGGAAGTCAACGGTGTCAGGGTAATATAGCCAGGAATCAAGGATAGTCACACAAAACCAGGTTATACACAGGAAAATTTGAGATTATGTTAGCCTTGGTGAAGGTATAATCTAAATTTTAATAAAGACAGGAGGCTAATAATTTGCATAAACCTTCTTTACTGTACCACCATTAGCAGCAAAGAAAAAAAATCCGAAACAAAATAGAACATAATAGCCAACATAAGGTATATAATGTCACAACCGTCACTCCTCTTCCTCTTCTTTGGTGCGCTAACCACAGTCAAATGGATACTGAAAATCTGAACTAGAATCAACTTGGGGAAGAAACGGGAACTGCCGATTTGTTGTCTCCGACACTAGCCACCAACCAGATATCTGAATTTAAACTGGGAAAAAAAGAGAGATCTACAACAGTAACTGGGAACTTGATAGAGCCATGATAACATAATAAAAACAATACAATGAAGGCACAAGATATCATACAGAGTCAAGGAGGCCCAAAAAACAAACACAAGAAAGAGAGTAGGAACTTACCCAAAGGGCAGACACCTGGGAAAGGGAGGGAAGGAGATTATTCTCCTCCTATCTTTATTAAAATTTAGAGTATACCTTTACCAAGGCTAAAATAATCTCAAATTTTACCACAAGAGAGGAGGCTTCATAATTTGCATTTTTAGCGCTCAACCAAGGAGTGCGCAACCGGACAAAAGTAAATGTGCGAAAGGTAGACACCTGTGACTAGTCTGCTGCCCTTAAAACTTGTGATAAAGAGGCGCCAAGCGTCACCGGGCCTGTGGCCGCTGCACCCCTTACCGAGAGATAGCAGAGTGGAAAACGTTCAGGGTATGGTAGGATTTCTCCTGAGCGAAGAGATGGGATAAGAAATTAAGAGCTGACTCTATAGGGGCACGGAATGTATCATTCTGCCGTTCCAGACACCAAGACACCCAGGATCTCCATGCATAGGCCCTCCTGGTGCCTAGGGCAAGGGCATCCCGTAGCAACGCTTGAGCGCCCTCTGAAAGCCGTGGTAGACAGCGGTGTTGCCTGAAAAGAGAGAAGCAGAGAAGGTAGGGAAACATTAAGAGAGCGTGAGAGTGAAGGAGAATGAGATTGTGAGAGAGAGTACAATGGCCCATAAATTCCAGATGAAAAGCTTTTTGCTTTGTTTTCGTTCCCTTCCTTGGGGGTCTGGCCTCATTTTTGTGGCTTTGTATGAATTTCCTAAAATTCGGTACATTTGCAATTTGTAAGAATTCAAATTCAAAGTCTAATTAAAAGTCTGCCTCAAGGGATACCATGGTTAACATCTTGATTTGCTTGTTTCAGGACTGTAACAATTATTCCTCTCTACTAAAATTATCATTATTTTTTTGCCATACTTGCTAATTGTTGTTGATAGGTTCAGCACAGCCATTTTAAGAATGGAGCATGAGGAGCTAATGCTGGCTTTGCACATCAAGACACAGACCTCAGGTTCCATGAAGTAAATCTAAACGAAATTTCTCCAAAACAATTACACGTGAGCTACAAGCTGTAGCTAGTTTTAATAAATTAATTCAATTATGATAAAAGCTGTGACAGAGACATTTCCCCATTGTGTACTGCCCCATTAGAGCGTCTATGCGCACATGACTGATATGCATTTGTAGATGATGAATGGTTGTATCTGTAGATGATGAATAGTTCTTCACTAAGGAGAAATTTTTGCAAGCATTGATTTCTGCATTGATAGGAGCCTTTAAAGATGATGACCTAGATATTTGCTTTCTTTAATTCGTCATGAAAAATATTACCGAACCCATCAATATTTCAGTAGTTAACCTAGTTAGTGACTGATAGGACAGCTACAGTAAGAAAATGAGGATTACATAAAAAAATGCTATTAATTACCAAAATTATGTAAAATTAATGTTGTATAAATATGTATTAAATACACCAGAGTTCAGTAAAACGACCCTTAAAATAAACATTTATTTATATTTCACAATTTGTAATGTTTAATCAACGAACAAATTTATCATACTTTAAATTCACAAGGCTCTAAATTATTCCATTAAATCTTTTACTTTAATTTGATTGTTGACATCCATTAATATACACTATATGAATAAAAGTATTGGGACACCTGACCATTACACCAACAAGGACTTTTATGCCATCACATTTTAAATACATAGACATTAATATGTAGTTAGTCTGTCCTTTGCAGCTATAACCGGTTCACTCTTCTGGCAAGGCTTGCCACAACATTTTGTAGTGTTTCAGCTGGAATTTTTGCCAATTTATCTTGGTATGCCTCCTTCAACATATCAAGATGTTTGGACAATACTATGCTTCCAACTTTGTGGGAACAGTTTGGGAAAGCCCTTTTCTGTTTTAGCATGACCGTGGCCAGGTGCACAAATCAGGGTCCACCAAGACATGGTTGCATGAGTTTGGTGTGGAAGAACTTGACTTGCCCGCACAGAGCCCTAGTCTCAACCCCATCGAACACCTTTGGGATGAACTGGAATGAGAATTATGAGCCAGGCCTTCCTGTCCAACATCAGTGCCTGACCTCACAAATCATCTACTGGATGAATGGGCAACAATTCCCACAGAAACCCTCCAAAATAATGAATTTAGAATGTAATATCATCAAAGTCCCTGTTGGCAAAATTCTCAGGTGTCGCAATACTTTTGTTCATACAGTGTTACTTTTAAGGTGATTGTAGGATTATTTTTTTATTTTAGCTGCTTCGCACTATAAGAAATAGGCCTATTGTCAGGGTCCATCCAGGCTGCGGAGCTGCATATCTCTGATTTCCCTGTCTCGCTACAGTTCCCTCTTTGCTGAAATCCATTCCTGGATTTCCATATGCTCTGTTCTGTGCTTCTGATTCCTCGATTCCAGTTCTGCTCTTTGCTTCAGCTCTGTTTCCTAGAAGGTGTGAGCCACACGTTTGTTATGTTTGTCTCAGTCAGCAGTCTAAAGGTATGTCCTTCTTGGTTTTGTGTTTAGATTCAATGTTTAGTTTCAGTTTATTTGTAATTCAGTATGCAGGGTTTAGTGTTAGGACCCACCGAATATTGGAGTAGTTTGGCCATAGTAATGCTTAGCCCACCACTATGCCAGTACTCCAATATTCGGTGGGTCCTAGCATTCTCAAAATGTTTCATTTTTTATTATAAATTAATTACATCTATTCAACAACTTAACATAACTGATCAGTCTACAGAAACAATGATTTTTGCAACAAAAACTATCCATTCACTGATGGACTTATAAACTATGTTTAAAACTTAAAATTGGCAATAGTTCCAAGAACTGTCAAAATAGTATATGGAATACCATGAATAGTATAAGAAAAAGTACCCTAGAAATTGTGTACAAAAAATATCATCCATGCATCCATTTGGGGCAGTTTTTACATTAAGGTAAGCCTCTTAAATTCTTATAGAACTCCGTGGAACGTTTGTAAATTTGTAACTTTATAGGTGACTTATCCCAGAAAACCAGTTATTACTAGTACCTAATACAGTGAAATATTTTATGGACATCACATTCTAAATACATAGACATTTATATGTAGTAAGTCCCCCACCTTTGCAGCTATAGCAGCTTCCACTCTTCTGAGAAGGCTTTCCATAAGATTTTGGAGCGTTTTTTGTGGGTATTTTTGGCCAATCATCCAGTAGAACATTTGTGAGGCGGGCACTGATGTTGGACAAGAAGGCCTGGCTCGCAATCTCTGTTCCAGTTCATTCCAATGGTGTTCGATGGGGTTGAGGTCAGGGCTCTGTGTGGGGCAGTCAAGTTCTTCCACACCAAACTCATCCAAACATGTCTTTATGGACCTTGCTTTGTGCATCACTATATGAACAAAAGTATTGGGACAGGCCTCTTAATTATTGAAATCAGGGTTTGGCCTCCTTACCCTCTCCAGTGAAGGAAAACCTTAATGCTTCAGCATACCATTTGGACAATGCTATGCTTGCAACTTTGTGGGAACAGTTTGGGGAAGGCCTTTTTCTATTCCAGTATGACTGAGTGCACAAAGCAAGATCCGTAAAGAAATTGTTGGATGAGTTTGGTGTGGAAGAACTTGTCTGCCCCTCACAAAGCCCTGGCCTCAACCCTATGAAACACCTTTCAACTGGAACAGAGATTGCAAGTCAGACCTTCTCCACCAACATCAGTGCCTGACTTTTCAAATGTTTGATGGCATTATATAAATCAATAGAAAGCAGTCTATAAAGAAGCATATATCCTCATCTGCTGTCTACCATCATCTCACCATGCAAGATATGGTTAGAATACCCAGTAATGCCCCTTATGGATCTTTTTTTGGTATTATAGATACCGTTAGATGTCTGCCATATATTGCCATCCTACTAATAGAGAACAAGTGAAGTGATGTGTAAAATGTAAACCAAAATATGGAACATATTTGTGAGAAAGAGAAATTGAGACATATGTTTCAAGTAGACTAGACTAAAACAGCAAGTAATTCAAGGGATGCGTAACAAAAAAAAAAAAGCTTATGAAGGCGGAGAGATTGTCTGATGCATACAGATAAGCAGGATATGTCACAGGTGAAAATGATTAATATGAAGAGATGTTCAGAATGAAAGTTGGCAGAACACTCTGTGAAGATCTGGATTCACATGCAAAGCTACACACAATCATTCGCAATCAACCTACGTATTACTTGTTACAGATCCGTCACATTTCCCAGGATGTTTATATTTATATAGCCTGCATAAACCTTGGTTAGTAAGGCTATAATCACTAAAACCAAACCAAAATGTGATTGGTTTCTATTCTACCAGACCTATCTTAGGCAAGGTGCTATTATAAAGAATATAAGGGCTTATAAAAAATATGTGTGTGTGTGTGTCAATATGTACTAATACAAGAAGTAGAGTCAAATTAACGATCAAGACCTCAGTGTTCAAGTCTTGAGATAAAAATATCCTTTAAAAGGATTACTGCGGTCTTGAATATTTATGTTGTTTTTGTATTGTTTTATAAATATTGGTTCTCTAAAAAACATCACATGCTCTGTTGTTAAGCTGGTATATCACAAAAACTAGGATTTGGGACAATTGATGAGTTTGCATAAGAGCTGTGGTTTGAAGCTCACTATGCATAATATGCTTTATACAGGGCTGTACAACTATTCTATAGCAGAAGCTCACTGAGGTTGGCCCTTTATAATGTAAAGTGAAGTCAGAAAGATGAAATTTCATTTTTCCTGCAAACTCTCAGGCTGCCTACCCATTTATTGAATACATCTAATCATCAAAGGTGTTGTTTTGCTCAGACATATTAAGTGAAACTCTAGTATTTTTTCATTATCTTTTTTTTAAAAAAAAATACACAAATAAATAAATATAAATGATTTCTTGGAAAGGTTTGGGCATTCAACAGTACGAGAAATTATGTTTCTTCTAATGCTGTATTTAGTTACAAAAGTGTTGAATTCAACACAATATGCGGAACAACATCTTTAATGAAGATTTTCTTTATTCCTTGAAAGGTTTCTGTTTGAGCCTATCGACATTTGGGTTATAAGGGAATAACCAAAATAGACTGACAAGACTGTGATGAAACAACAGCAAAATGCTATCTTATACCATCCCTATAAAATATTTTATTATATGTGTAAAACATATGCACACTTTTTGTTACATGCTATTAAAAGGCTTAAGTATGTGACGGCCTTATTACCAGTGACAAAATCCCATGATTCTCTTTTGTGTTTCTTTTATTTTTGATACAATTATTATTTGCAGAGTATTCATTTCGACAATGCAACATTTTAATTTTGCCTGCATAGAAATCAGATTTAGTTGAACAATAAAAATGTCACAAATCCGTCATTATGGTATCAGAGCATATCAAGCTAGAATAAGGCTCCATAATGTCTTTGTATCATCATGTTCCTTTACTTATATTTATGTTACGTAGAATTGAAATACATTATGTGTGTACATTGCATTTGATTATTCCTTTTAACTAATGTTATTTTACTCAGCTACCCTAAAACATGATATAATCCTAACTTAACCACAGAGGTTAAAAAGCTTTGTGCTAGATTCCAATTCTAGCGTCAAAGGTGAATTCTATTAGATTTTTGGGCAGCTGAGTAAAGCAACAATAGTTTTCTATTCAAGCCACATTTGTTATTTTTGTGGAATCGTATGTCTCTCTACAAAAAAAGAAAGAATTAGAAATGATTTTGGGTTTCGGGCACAAGTCTAGCATACTTACTGATCACCTAACTCACAATAGATAAACAAATCTGAAAATAATATTGAATGATTCCTCCATGCCAAGGCAAAAGCTCACATCTGCCCATAGATCTCCTAGTTCCCTCTGGCGTTCTTGATTATGTTGGTTTGTCACCTTTTTGACATATTGTCATTCACACAACTGGGTGGACCCATACAAGCTTGAGCCAGATGTTTCACTAAGCTCATCATTAGGGAAGTAGCAGAGATCTAAACGGAGCCATAAGAGTATCAGGCAATATAAATTCCCTCCTACATAAGATGGTCTTTATGACATGGGGTTCTCGGTCTGCCTACAAGGTCTTGGTTTGGCTCGCATGACAGCTCGACTGTTTCCACACTAGTTTGAAAAAATATTTTTAACATAAGTTGTTGGCAGTTTAAATAATAATAATAATAATAATAATTTTAATAATTAAATGAAGAAACATCTAGCTGTTTTGAGCTCTTAAAATGTGTACACTTTGTAATTATCCAATTTGGAATCTCCTGCCTGCGGTAAACATTTCTACATTTTCTCTAATCCCCATAGAGCTGTAATGACTCAAGGATCAACAATTTTATATTGGCATGAAACTCTAGAGCATTACAAAAACTTTATACTAAAACCAAAATCTATTTAGTAAAATTGGCTACCAGGTTATTGTGAAGGTTGTTGCGGTAAAAGCCTGGGAATGCATTTCATATTCCAGGCATTACATAATTCTTAACAGGAAACAGCACGTTTGGGCAGAAACCAGTCAACATATTTTACAGTTTTACTGCTTCTCTTGAGTCACACATTTGGGAATTTGTAATCCGAATTCTTTTCAGTGTTTAAGGTCTTGAATATTACAGTTGGTCATATAACAACATTCAGCCTTAAAATTAAAAAAATCTGCTTATGAAAATATGAAATGAACATCTGTATCTATTGTATAATCTCTAAATTCATAAATATGTGTGTATATATATATATATATTAAGAAAAACTATAAAATACAGGAAATAACTGAAATAAAAACAAGAAAACTGGCATAATAAAGGTCTATGTATTATTACCCACTGCTCCTCTCCAAAAGGTTTTATGGCATCTTTTTTGATGACATCACATGCCTAATGACATCTTATGACATCCCTAAATACATTATGTGTGACTGATGACATCATGAATTTCTTCACCACCCATTGTTTAACCTATTATCTGTATCATCTTGTCATGTTGATCTGTTACTCTCATTTTATTGTTTTTAGTATGAGGAGCTTATATAGCTCCATTACTCTGGGAGAATTCAAAAAGAACAATAACACAAACCCACATTAAGATATTCAATTACGGAAGTAGAAGAGGGTCCTGCTCTTGTGAGCTTACGATCTATTAGGAAGTCAAATGGTGTAAGGCGACAGAGGATGGTGCCTGATATTGCAGGTGCAGGAGTCCGGAATGCAGGCAATGCAACCGCTACTAGAACCAGAATCAAGGGTTAAGCAATAGTCAAGGACAAAACGATAGCCAGTGTCTGGTACACGGGGAGTCAGCAAGCCTAGGAATAGCCGGGGTCTGGTACACAGGGAGTCAGCAATCCTAGGAATAGCCGGGGTCTGGTACACGGGGAGTCAGCAAGCCTTAGGAATAGCCAGCGTTTCGTAAACGGGGAGTCAGCAAGCCTTAGGAATAGCCAGGGTTTCGTACACGGAGAGTCAGTAAGCCTTAGGAATAGCCAGGGTTTCGTACACGGAGAGTCAGTAAGCCTTAGGAATAGCCAGGGTTTCGTACACGGAGAGTCAGCAAGCCTTAGGAATAGCCAGGGTTTCGTACACGGAGAGTCAGTAAGCCTTAGGAATAGCCAGGGTTTGGTACACGGAGAGTCAGTAAGCCTTAGGAATAGCCAGGGTTTGGTACACGGAGAGTCAGCAAGCCTTAGGAATAGCCGGGGTTTGGTACACGGAGAGTCAGCAAGCCTTAGGAATAGCCAGGGTTTGGTACATGGAGAGTCTGCAAAAATATAGATAACAAGGGCAAGGGGGTCTAAACGGCACAATAACTGAGCACTGAATGAATCTTAGTGCTCAGTTTTTAAACTTCCCGCTGGTGGACGCCACGCTCATGGGGCAAATGGAGACATCAGTGTTCTGAGATCTCAAAGATGATTTCCTCTATGCATACAGGTTGCGGTTGGAGATGAAGGACAAAAGATACAACTTAATTGTGGAGGTGAAGGAAAATGGTGGATATTTAAGCAGAACATGCCATGTTAATAAGCGACTACATTCCTGCATAGGCGGTAGCAATAGAATGAGGAGCTTTTTACCTCGTTTTTCACTGTTATTTAAAAGCAGAGTGAGGGGTATGATACTAGAGCTTATCTTTCATGACAGCTGGACACAGTATATCATTTAGAATATGCAGAGAGCTATATTCGCATGAGTTAATACAAACAAAGCAGAGGGATAACTTATAGTTATTGATTTTCTCAGTATTCATGGCCATGCATTTTCTTATTTATCTTATTTTATATCCCGTGTCAATAGTCAAGTGATCCCACAAAAAAGCTGCTAATTCTTTCACGTTTGTGTATGTAGCGCAGAAGAGGGGGAACCTAAAAGGACATTTTATTTGGTAACCATTTGGCTTCCTCAAAACAGCTTATAACACCAGCTTTAATACTGAGCCTAAAGTTGAGAAGTCCCAATTCTAACTAATAAACATGAAAGTGATTTATAGAGTGCCTCAAAATGCTCACCAACCCATCAATTCTAGAGTACACACCCAGATTTTACAAGAACCTCAACTCATTGTTAAACATTAACCTTATTTAAACACATTAACATAATATGTGCAATTTTTTATGACTGTGGAATTTGTATTAAGAAGTTGTTGAAGGATGTTTATAAATTAGCATAAAAATGTCTGTTTCAATAATACCTCAGCAAGCAGCCTACCCACATGACTCGTAAACAATCCTTGGTCCAATCTTTGGTTTTTAAATACCCCTCTGCATTAGATCATTCTTCTTATGGTTTAGCATTCAAATATAACCATAACCATGCGACCTTTCCAGATGATACCATTTATAGAGTAACACACCCTTGTGTGACAGCCAAAAAAGACATATTTAGTACTTCGCCATATGTTGTTATGAGAAAGTATTTCAACGAGGAAAAAAAAAACAGTAGAGAATAAAATGGTTATGATCCTACTTACAGGTTGGCAGAGAGGTTTTGGATTTAAGCCATAGGCTGGAGCCTTTTTTTCTACCGAAAGCGCTTTTTGGTATTTTTTTGCACATGTATTTTTATTGAATTACTGACACAGATTTTATCACTGGAAATGCCACAGTGGAACAGGGCCTCTGAAGACTTATTTCCTTATTTCTATGGCAGGAATGCAGGTTGGCCTTTTGGCTACCACCTTCACTTGAAGACTTCCGTGGTAACTCTTTCTTGGATGGGGGGGGTAAAAAAGATTCAGCCCTTCCTCTAGTTTTGGCTATGTAGGGAACAAAGGAATTGTGGTTCCAGTAGAGGAAGATTCGGGACCCGTTTACACTGTGGCCTTACTTTTGTAGGCACCTATCGTTCACACAATGCAAGGAAGTAGGACACCTCTGAAAGGGGAAAAACATATTTTTTGTGCTGCCTCTGAATATGCTTTAATGCCAGCCATTCATTGTTCACGTTGCCTGGACTACAAAGCATAAAAAGAAAAGATGCATTATAGCATAAATGATTTCATTTCTGTAGCACAGGATTAGAAACACAATATCTTAATCAGCCGTCAAAATCCTGTCCTGTACACTTTACAACTGTATTTAAGCTTAAGTTAAATTTATGTTTAAATTTATTTTGTTTGCCACACGTGATTCTTGTAATTTCATATTAACATCGTAACATAGTTCATAAGGTTGAAAAAAGACCAAAGTCCATCAAGTTCAACCTATATACATATTGTGTCCCTACTGTGTTAATCTAGAGGAAGGCAAAAAAACCCTTATGAAGCAGATGCCAATTGCCCCATACCAGGGGGAAAATTCCTTCCCGACTCCAAATATGGCAATCAGAATAAATCCCTGGATCAACGTTCTGTCCCTATTAATCTAATATCCATAACTTGTAATATTATTGCTTTCAAGAAACACGTCCAGGCTCCTTTTAAACTCTTTTATTGAGTTTACCATTACCACTTCCTCTGGCAGAGAGTTCCATAGTCTCACCGCTCTTACTGTAAAGAAACCTTCTTTCCTCCAGCCGTAGAGGATGTCCCCTTGTTATAGATACAGTCCTGGGTATAAATAGGTCCTGGGAGTGATCTCTGTACTGCCCCCTTATATATTTATACATAGTTATTAAGTCCCCCCTAAGCCGTCTTTTTTCCAAACTAAATAACCCTAATTCTGATAATCTTTCTGGGTATTGTAGTCCTCCCATTCCCCTTATTACTCTGGTTGCCCGTCTTTGAACCCTCTCCAGCTCCACTATATCTTTCTTGTACGCTGGTGCCCAGTACTGTACACAGTATTCCATGTGTGGTCTGACTAGTGACTTGTACAGTGGTAGAATTATTTCCTTGTCGTGGGCATCTATGCCCCTTTTGATGCACCCCATGATTTTATTTGCCTTAGCAAATAAACTGACCTAATTTATGTTAATATGTTAGGTTTCTTTGGGCAGTGGGTGTATATTTCAGGGGATGTTATTTCTCTTTATATTTGTAAAAGGGAATAATAACAGTATTTAAAGTGGCTGGAGCACTTCTCATTAGCATACAGTGTAATTCTCTAAAGGCTTCAATTTGATGTCCCACACCAGTAATAGATTTTCTAGGAGCACATGAGATTGGTAATTTAACTGCTCCCAGCCCAAAAGTGCCAAAAAAGATAGTTACAAATGTAAAATAGGGTGGAACATAAATAAGGGTACAGCTATTTAAATTAATGGTGTAATTAGTATGGGGCAGCTTCATAGCAGAGATCTCTACACTAAGCATACAATACACATGAAGGTCTATTGGAGTTGGTTTATGATTGTTAAAGTTATTCATTATGTATTAGGAATGTTTGGAATTTGATCTGGGTTGGATATATGGTATGGGCTCCATTGACTTGTATGGTTGAATGCAGTACCTGGAGAGACCCTCTTGGAAACTTGTTTATTTTTTTTAAAGGACGCCACAATCTTATGATCGGTGATCGCCTCCTAAGCTCTTCTAAAACGGGCGTCTGCGGCCATACAGTATGGCAGACGTTGATGCCCGGGGAGAGGCCACACATGGTCGCTGATGCCGATCTCTGTGTTGCTGAATACCTGCACATCGAGACATTACAGAAACACTGTTTGGGTGAAGAAATCGATCGTAGATCGCTTTCTACACCTGTTTAAAGTCATGACGTGCCTGGGACGTCAGTTGTCCAACCACAAGGCTGGGTATAGTTTGTGGTGTTAATCAAAAAAAGTTGAATACATTAGCTTGTACTATGTGTTCTGTAATGCATGTGTACAATGTATCTTTCAGGATCTGCGAAAGTGTTAAGGAGTGATTAACTGCTGGCCAAGAACTCTTGCAAAGTACGTCAATCTATTCAGAAAAACAAGTAACACGAATATAAAGTTTCTAAATGTTAACAGAAATCTATCATAAATTAGTTATAATATATATATAATGTATATTAAAGACAACACATTTACTTCCAGGTGAAGCTTTGTGTCTGAAAGAAGTATAATTTCCCTGCTGCAGCCCTCGATAGTTCTTCTTCACTTCCTATGAGGACCATGCATTAGAAATATGAACCCTTCTTCTCTTAATAGTAAAGGTGGTGTAGCCCAAGTGAAGAACAATTTCAAAAACTGCAGCGGGGAAAGGGTACTTCACCTGAAGGCTGTAATCTTTAATATATCTTAATATAATATATATTATCTTTAAAGATAATATATATTATCTTTAATATATATTTCTAATTTGCAGTAGCTCCCCTGGGCCACATGTCCCTATATGCTAAAGCAATATATGTTGTTATATATGCTTGAAAAATCCCCTACCAAGGTAATGTACAGTTAAGAGTTACTATACGACATATATGACTTTAACTATGAATCCTACGCAGAGCCACCTTTATAGTTTTCTCACCCACACGATTCTCAGCTTCAGAATGATATTAGCAACAAAGTTGCTTACTGTTGCACTAATGATACCATGGCAGTGTGTCCCTAAAATCATGTTATGCAAACAGATCGTGTGTAACTGTAGATACCAGGCAGATAAACAATCCTGTTATATAACAACTGCACGTCATCAGTTAGTTAATAAGTAATGATAGGCAGTGAAACAGCAGTTGTAGACCTTGCCCTGATGAAAGTTTATAGCAGTGGTGGATACATAAATTAATTGAGCTCTAGGAAACAGAGGTTGGCAGGATGCGGCAGCTAGTGCCAGTAATCCGGGCCATGCCGCAGAAATTCAAATATCAAACTGCATAAAATATGGTTGCCTCGGAAGGAACAATATATTCCTACAGTAGATGGCAGACAATTATCGGGGAAATATCAGATACGTGAATGTGTAAAAGTACCTCTTAATTCTAAAAATTAGTTTTGAAAGAATGAAAATGTGTTGTTAAATTGCACGTGATATTTTGAGAAAGCAGTTTGTATAGTTGATGTGACACGCTGCTTTCTATGAGTGACTGGCTCTGTCTGCATTTACTTTGCCATTCAAGTGTATTTATTCACTCATCTGTAAACAAAATTATATGGTTTTATTTATTGTACATAACTGGAAAATGTCTGATTTAGAGGCAATAAAATATCCCCACACTATATCATCAATTCCAAACCATTACTGGGGTTAGAAGTTTGATCACCTGGAACTGGAAACCAGTGAAGCCTAAATGAAGGATGCTCTTTGTCATGTTTTTAGTTTTGACTGATAAAAACAGGCAATAGATATGCTGACTTTAATGAATTAACACATTGTGATTGTGTACATCTTGAAAGCGCATAGTGCATGGTTGATCATTCCAGATTCTACTAGCTACAATGCTTAGAATTCTCAACCATCGCTTTGTTGGATGTCCATACAGTTTCTTACCCTACAAGGCCATAGTAACATACTAGCATAGCTAATATATTAATGATGGACCATTTAAACAGCTGCTAACTTTGCCAGTGATAGATATGTTAAACTAGCAGTCATGTACGAGGATTCATTAGGACATGAATACTTGTGGGTGTCTTCACCAAATAATAGGAGGTTGCCCAGGGTAAGAGAAATATGAGGAGCTACCCAGAGAGAAAGATTCAGTCATACCGTTTAACATAATTAAATTTATGAAAATGACTTTGTGCCTTATGTTTGTCAATTAGTATTTTTGTTTTTTAAATATTTTGTTTCAAATGTCATCTCAGGGAAGCTGAGATTAAGTGTGGCAGAACTAGCATGTCCCGTCAATTTCCTGCCATGAATTATTCTGTTTTCTCATCCTCCAACCCTAAGGTATATATACACAAACACACTACCGTTCAAAAGTTTAGGGTCACCATGGTTAGGCCGACCCAGAATTTTATATATATATATATACACACTGATCAGTCATAACATTATGACCACCTGCCTCTGAAGATGTGCTGTGGTATCTGGCAGAAGATGTTAGCAGCAGATGCTTTAAGTTGCAAGGTGGGGCCTCCATGGATGCACCTTAGTGCCTTGTGTTCTCCAGGTAAGAGGCGCACACGCCATCCACGTGATGTAAAAGAAAACTTGATTCATCAGACCAGGCCACATTCTTCCATTGCTCTGTTGTTTAGTTCTTATGCTCACTTGCCCATTGTAGGCACTTTTGACAGTGGACGGGGTAAGTATGAGCACCCTGACTGGTGTTCTGCTATGCAGCAACAAATGCAACAAACTTTGATGTTCTAACATCTTTCCTTCAGAACCAGCATGAACTTTCAGCAATTTGAGCTACAGTAGCTCATTTGTTGGATTTGACCACAGGGGCCAGCCTTCGTCCCTCACATGCATCAATGAGCCTTGGCTGCCCATGACCCTGTTGCGGGTTTACCACTTTTTCTTCCTTAGACCACTTTCGATGGATACTGACCACTGCAGACTGGGAACACCCCACAAGAGCTGCAGTTTTGGAGATATTGTCAAAATTTGTTCAGATCCTTATGTTTTTTTTCTGCTTCTAACATCAACTTTGAGGATGAAATGTTCACTTGCTGCCTAATATATCCCACCCACTGACAGGTGCCATGATTATCTGTGATATTCACCTGTCAGTGGTCATAATGTTTTGGCTGATTGGTGTGAGACTTGATTGGTGAATTTCTACTCTGTCAGATATGCCCTAGTCACTGTAAGTGCTATTATTGTGAAGTTGGAACAACAGCTCAACCATGAGGCGGTAGACCACATATTCACAGAGCAGGACTGTAGAAATCACCTGTTGTCTATAGCATCACTCACTAAAGAGTTTCAAACTGCCTCTGGAAGCAACATCAGCATAGGCGCTGTGTGTTGGGAGCTTTATGAAATGGGTTTCCATGGAGGAGCTGCTGCACCCAAGCTGAAGATCCCTAAGCACAATGCCAGGCATCAGCTGGTCTGGTGCAAAGCACATCGCCTGTACCCTGGACTGTTTTGCAGGGTTTGGGCTAGACTTCTTAATTCCAGTGAAGGGTAATGTTAATGCTACAAGACAATTGTATGCTTCCAACTTTGTGGCACCAGTTCAGGGAAGGCATTTTTCTGTTCCAGCATGACTGTGCCCCTGTATACATCACCACACAATTGTGTGCAATGCTGAAATGTCTATTGGAGTTTAAGGAAACTGAAAGGTCCACTTTAAATTAATAATAATTTTGAGGAATGGTGTTTATCTTTCCTATTATTAGCTGTACATATTTGCTGTATCTCAACAAAATGAACCAGCAGTTTATTTCCTTGTGTTTTTTTGTACAACAAATCAGCGGTGGGTAAACAAGCCACATGTGTAATAATGGTTTGTACTGAATGTTCTACAAAATGCAAACATTTACTATTAATAACCTGAATGTGAAAAACATATTTGCTTGATTTTCAAGTGTTTCCTATTATCACTCTAATCACCCTCAAATTGTTTTATGTTCTGAAATTTTGCAGAATTTCAAGTTAATCTAATTTAAAATCTAAAACTATATCTTTGTAAACCGCGGGTCATAATATTTTAGGTAAAACTGGAGCAATTCTGGTTAAAAATGCTAAATTTAACTAAATCAATGAAATGTGCCAACTGGCTACCTCAAATGTTCCATTTTAAATTAGAAGGTTTGTATCCCTATTCCCTGCTTAAATAAATAGGGCCCAGTGAGCGCTGGTATAGTAAGAAGCGTTTCATGGGACACGTTTGCACGAACCAATTGGAACCTCTTGGTCTGGGGATCTATGGTAAGATCTATTTCCCATTCTATAACCCAGTTCAAAGCAAGCAGTGGACCAGCAGGGGCTTGAGAACTTGAAGGTCCATATACCTTATTATCTAAATTAGGCAACTAAGACACTGGCCATTACAAGGGTAAGGCACATTATTTATTGCATTAGTATGTATTTTTTGCTCTGAAATTTTGGTTGTATGTGGAGCTATATGACTCAACATGGGGTTGAACCTAAAGCCTGACTTGGCCTATTTCATTGAGGTCAGAGAAGCTTGAGCCAAGCTGGGCTAAAAGGTGGAAGATAGTAAACTCATTCTGTCACAAGGTCACAAATGTTTACTGCAGGATTTGGAGGGTGAGTCAGCTCAGCCGATGTACAGGCTTGGTGCATGAGAACTTCCAAGGGTAGGCTACTTAGAGCTTTTTCTCCTCTGGTGAATTAGCGGGCCATCTGTGGGGGCAAGGCTAGCTGTTTGTGCCCCATGCATAGGGATGGGCCTTTAGTGGGAGAGAAGGGAAGAGGACAAGAACTAATGTTGACCAAACACCACTCCTATGTCAGAAGAAAGAAGAAGCTGATCTCAAGACCCGGTGAAGAAGGGTTTTACCTGGCGACTTCTGGTCAAACCCAGAGAGTTGTCAGGTATGCTAATTCGGCCCCATTATGTACAGCATGATAACCTGCAGAACTATATGTGTTATCTGTATAATACATTCCATACTGAGCAAAAAACAATTAAACGTAAAAGTAATTTTACTATATTGTAGCAGTTTGTCAATATATTCCTCAATTATGTTAATCTTGTGTTTCTAATGCAACATGTTTTAAACCCTACGGGAAATTCTATACATAACGTTTCTTTCTGTGGGAAAAAAAAAACTCTTTCCTCCCACATTTTTGGCCAATAACATTAAAGCATGCATTATGCCAGAACAAAGAGAATTTAAAAGTCATATCTTACACTGTTTGTTTTTACGTTTGTTCTGATTGGCAATTACCCAAATGACTAGACTGCCAATTGGTTCTATTTAATAATCATTCT
This sequence comes from Spea bombifrons, assembly GCF_027358695.1. Taxonomy (NCBI): domain Eukaryota; kingdom Metazoa; phylum Chordata; class Amphibia; order Anura; family Pelobatidae; genus Spea; species Spea bombifrons. The sequence continues at coordinate 32,666,789 of NC_071088.1, read as the reverse complement.
TTTGATATTCAAGCAGCACTGCTGTATTCTACTTTGCCAATGGGGAATCATTAATGCTGAACAAACAACATGTATATGCTTAATTGTTTTTATTGAAATAAACACTTTATGTAGCCTCCTGCTGCTATGTGAATGTGTGCTTGGTTAGCTAAGATTTTTTTCTCCCTTTAATTACTCAGTTGGAAGCAGATAAAAGCATGAAAACTACTTTTTTTTATTGAGCACATACAAAAATTCAGTTGCTATCCTAACGCCAGTAAGATGACCAGATAAAAATATCCGAGCATTAAGTTTATTTATTTGAAACAATAACCTATAAAGTTTTGGACAGTCGATCAAAGACAAACAAATAAGAACAAAAAGCTAGACGTTTCCTGTGATCTAAAATGTATGCAACATTGTTCAGAACTCATTACAATTTTTTTATTTTTAACAAGAAACCCTCACCCAAATTAATCATTGTAACGGGTTCACCAAGAGAGCTGTAGTAACTCCCAGAGATCACCCAGATGTATCCTCCTGTTGTCCCCGGAATCACTTCCAGCACCAGCTAGCATGCGCACCTTGGAACCCGGCTATATGTACCCAATAAGTAGACACAACTACCTTGAATTGAATACAGCAGGAGTGAACAGTTTATTGTTGTAAAACATAGACTCATATATCCCACAGAACTTCATTAACATAAATTAACAGATAGATGTATTCAACCCAACCTTTAATTCCCCTGGCAGCAATCCTATTGATGGGATTAGTTACACAATGGAGTTCCTACCTGTGCTATCTTTGTTTGACAGCCAGGCTGGAGCCATCCCTGAATACCTTGGGGCCCTGTATGACAGCTCATTCTGTCCCAATCATATTCAATATTGGGTTTCTATATAATTTATATACTGTGTTTACAGGAGTCCGCTGACAAATATAGAATATGATAAGTATGATAGCTCATATGCAAACTACCTAGATCATATTGTGCTGTCAGATGTCATGAAGATTAGAGTGCTTACAGATATATGGCTTGAAATTCTGTAGCTCGATAGATATAACACTTTTATGATCTCTTGAATCACAATGAAAACATTGTTTAGATGATTTTTCTTAACCAAGGCAGGTCTAGATTTAATCAACTCCTAAGTAATAGGACTTAAGAGGGTAAACTTTTCACAACGTGGACTTCTTCTAAGGTTCTAGGTATTACCAGGTTCTACATCACCATAGGGAGTAGTTGCTATGCTCTCTTCAACTCATGATCTAGTTTATGTAGAACTGTATTTGCCTTGTAATCCACTCTGATTGTATGCTATATACCCCTCTGCTTCTGATGGGCAAGTCCAGCAAGACATGTTCAATATTCAAAAACAGAGCCCTAGGATTGGGATGGTTCGTACTTAACTGGGCAAGTAAAGCATCAGTACCTACTCACCCACCTCTAAATTGATCCTGAGGTGTAATGAAATGTTATTTAACTGAACTATATGTTATGAATGTATCCTTTATTTGTTCATTATAGGATATGTTCACTACAGTATCAAGTATACCACAGGATTCATAAGGTAGAAAACCTCAAGATTCCCCTTTTTGAGATGTTCCTGCTAAAGACAAAAGCATCTCACCAAAGGCAAAATACCTAAAACTGATTTAAACAAATTATCGAAAAATCATAATCATAATAATCATAATCAAACCACTTATTTTGCCTTGTCAAGCCTTAAGTTGAAAACATTTGCAGTAGATTGTAAGCCATATTGTGAAGCCCTCCACAACTTGTGTCTGTCCACTATTATGTCCTATAATATTATTGTACTTGAAATGTGTTGGTCTTTACAAATATGTACTATTGACACTCCAACAGTTGTTTGTGCAGAAATTCCATTTATATAGCAAATACATTTTTGAGGTTAATGTATTGCTGCTCTGGACATTTTTTATATATATTATTATTTTATTTCCTTTGTGAAATGGATCCGTTTTTTTAGTACAATAGATGCTTACATTCTATCTCTTGTTTCAAGTTATGCAATGAAATATAGAACATCTTAATATTTTATAAACCATTGTTCTTTACACTAAACATGAATTTCAATGTTTATATTGACCTCTTATATAATGTAAAGAGGTTATTGCTATTTTCTGTTGTGCTGTGGAGGTTATTTCTTTCCCACAAGAATTTGGGTTGTGATGAAGATATTACTTGAAAGCCTTTGAGGAACAAATGAATCATTGCATTATAAAAGGAAGATTTGCAACTTGGAATGAAAACATTTAAACGCTAAAGTGTATCTGGATATGGAATGTGAACATATTGTGATTTGTGAGATAATTCACTGTAATGACAAATTTAAGCTTCTTGCACAGAAAATGCTGAAATCACTGACCTGTATTTTGAAGAAAACCAGAAACATTGAACTCCTTGGAAAGGCCCACCAAAGGTATAGGACCGATCCTACTATATAGAGCTATCTAAGGTAGTAGGCTGGTAGACATCCTAGGGCCATCGTGTCGCATAATTTTCATCAACAAGAAAATAAAGAAAACAACAAACTGTGTCATGTTTTTGGTCGATACGATCTGATTACATGAATCCAAAAAGACCATGTGTGTTTACAATGTTCTGACATAATATGGCCCTTCTCTGGATATTTGCTTCAGATGCTGGAGCTACTTTGAAGGAAATATGTTTAACTTTCCCACCTGCCTTACTATGTAGGGTTCTACATGTGCAGGGAAGGGCTGGCACGTGCTGGCTTGGAGGAAAAGTAAGGTTGAGTAGCCTACTGACCCGTGCTCCCTTCCCTAAACACATAATTACATACACAGACTCTTTCACGCATTCACCCCATCACGCACACTTACCTTATCTGGAGCCTATTAATTTAGATTAAAACAATGTATAAAAGAATATAATAAGGGGGTAACCCAAAATAAATTGTTTGAATTTTGATGTTAAAATGCTTTACTGTATAACTGATCTTTTAATAGACCCTGAACCTATATAAACATAACCTTAAAACATTAAAACTGACAGTATTAAATATGAGATTAGGAGAAGAGGACCCCAAAAAATGTTATACATACAAGGTTCTCAATATGATTTCATCACAATTTTCATAAAAGAGCAGGGCGGGACTGGCAATAACAGGGCAGCCCTGGCACTTTAAGGCACGCTACGTATTTATGGCTACGTAGCGTATAGCTGGGCACATCTAGCAGTGGGCCGCACGGTGCAGCCCCGATCAGGTGCTGGAGTGGCAGATCAGGAGAGTGTGTGGTGCTGTCGGCCAGACTCCCTACAATGAGCATTATCACAAACCAGTGCACAAGGTATTGTGGATTTATGGATTTAGAAAATCCTGCCAAAATACTAGTGTGCTAATGTACCAGCGTTGATACTGGAAAGTGCAGTTCAATATTTCCGTAAAATAACTGAGAGGAAATCTAACATATGGTAGGATATACAAAGCGCTGACAAGGTCAAACTTGCCTGGGGAACTAACAGAATTCCTGCTAGGCTCACAAACATTATTTCCTAGAAATACTGAACTGGTTCAAGAATGTTGTTTATTGAAAAAATATATTTTTCAAGGTTACATTAATTCCAAGTGCATCCATTAAAAAGAATCTCAAGACTTTACAATAGTATGTGCTTTCTGCGATGGTACACAAAACATTATTTTATTATACTCCCTCTCTGGTCCATGTTTTACCTCTCTTCAGGAAAGGACTGGCAGTGGACTTAATACAGCTTAAGACACCTATTGCTTGTTATGATTTCAGGAACTTCTGTCGTCACTAACAATTTATCACTTTCTATTCCGTGCATCTTTTTAGAGCTGATTTTGGGTGATGAGGGTATAACCCATACAAATGTAAGGAACCCAGGGTCTGTAGGGGCCCGGTCACCTCCATAGTCTCACACTGGCTTAATCCACCTACAAACTTGACCTCAATAATGATGCATTATTTTAAGGCTGGGACTTCTAGCATGGGGGCTTAGGTAGAGCTGTAGTTCTTTAACATAGGAAGGGCTGGAGAAGAAGTGTCCTTTTTTACATAGAGGGTAAGTTGATACTGGGCCAAACAGTGGGTAAGATACAGACATATAAACCGAAAACGTGTGCAAAGAAAGTGTGAACACGAATATGAAACGTAACAAATATAAATACTTCCTTGGTGAACTGCAGCCTCTTACTGATGCACTTTTCCCAAATGCCAAAACTAGTGACAACAAAACCGATAGAGGATGGCTCAGGGACACCAAGACAAAAACAGATGGGTAGGAATGCGCCCAATATGAGAAAAGATGAAACTCTGCCCTGGATAGAGTTCATTCTTCTTCTTTAATAAATACTTCAATAAAAACACAAAAAGCCATCAATTGTGTATTATCTAGGAACCACAGGCATAGCCCAGCTAAAGTATACACTTACGGAAGCCACAGTGAAAAAAGTGCGGCTAAAATGCAGGCAAGATAAATTCAGAAGTTCAATACAAACAAATCAATTCAATATCCTCTCTACGTGTTTAGCCCACAAGAATAGGCTTCTTCAGGAGAAAATGTACTTGTATCCGGATCAAGCATTGTTAAATTCCCCAGATCTCAATCCAATTGAGTATCTGTGGTATGTGCTGGATAAACAAGTCCGATCCATGGAGGCCCCACCTTGCAACTTACAGCACTGTAAGCATCTGCTGCTGACGTCTTGGTGCCAGATACCTTCAGAGGTCTAGTGGAGTCCATGCCTCAATGGGTCAGGGCTGTTTTGGTGGCAAAAGGGGGACCTACACAATATTAGGTAGGTGGTCATAATGTTATGGCTGATCGGTGTGTGTATATATACATATATATATATATATATATATACATATATAAACAGTGAAGGAAAAAAATATTTGATCTCCTGCTGATTTTGTACGTTTGCCCACTGACATGATCAGTCTATAATTTTAATGGTAGGTTTATTTGAACAGTGAGAGACAGAATAACAACAAAAAATCCAGAATAACGCAAATAAATTATAAATTAATTTGTATTTTACTCAGTGAAATAAGTATTTGACCCCTTTGCAAAACATGACTTAGTACTTGGTGGCAAAACCCTTGTTGGCAATCACAGAGGTCAGACGTTTCTTGTAGTTGGCCACCAGGTTTGCACACATCTCAGGAGGGATTTTGTCCCACTGCTCTTTGCAGATCCTCTCCAAGTCATTAAGGTTTTGAGACTGATGTCTTCAGCTCCCTCCACAGATTTTCTAATGTGCTTCTTCTTGAACCACTCTTTTGTTGCCTTGGCCATGTGTTTTGGGTCATTGTCATGCTAGAATACCCACCCACGACCCATTTTCAATGCCCTGGATGAGGGAAAGAGGTTCTCACCCAAGATTTAAAGGTACATGGCCCCATTGTCCTTTTAATGCGGTGAAGTTGTCCTGTCCCCTTGGCAGAAAAACACCCCCAAAGCATGATGTTTCAACATCCATGTTTGACGATGGGGATGGTGTTCTTGGGGTCTTAGCTCGATTTTGGTCTCATCTGACCACAACACTTTCACCCAGTTCTCCTCTGAATCATTCAGATGTTCATTAGCAAACTTCAGACGGCCTGTAAATGTGCTTTCTTGAGCAGGGGGACCTTGCGGGCGCTGTATGATTTCAGTCCTTCACGGCATAGTGTGTCACCAATTGTTTTATTGGTGACTATGGTCACAGCTGCCTTGAGATCACTGACAAGATCCTCCCGTGTAGTTCTGGGCTAATTCCTCACCGTTCTCATGATCATTGAAACTCCACAAGGTGAGATCTTGCATGAAGATCTCAATCCAATAAAGCACCTTTGGGATGTGGTGGAACGGGAGATTTGCATCATGGATGTGCAGGCAACAAATCTGCAGCAACTGCATGATGCCATCATGTCCATATGGACCAAAATCTCTGAGGAATGTTTCCAGCACCTTGTAGAAAGTATGCCACGAAGAATGAAGGAAGTTCTGAAGGCAAAAGCGGTCCCAAACCGGCACTAGCAAGGCATACCTAATAAAGTAGCCAATGAGTCTATATTTATGGTATGAGAGATGTGTTTGTCTTTACTTGAAAATTGCACTTGCATTAAATATTTTGGGCATTTCATAATCATGACCCAGAGCCTTAGACACATGTCTAGAAACTCGGAGTGTCTGTGGCAAATCTGATGAGGTCCCAGTTCGCTAGAGTTCTACTTATAACCATTAGACACATGCAGATATGTAAGAGACTGTGAATTTTTCGCATAAAAAAATATAATGCTAATGCGATCATAAATGTGTGTATTTTGCCACCATTTTAACAATGAAAAGGCTACATATTTTTCAGCATTAAACTGGTGAGTATTCAAGAGAACTGCTGAAATTGTCTGTAAACAGGCAGTTTCCCTAGCTTCTAGGCTTTCATTTGATCAGCGTGCACATCTATTATATAGTTGTTGGTAATTCTTTCTTCCTGCTCTGGGAGCTGGCTTTGACCTCCTAACAAAGAACAGGTTCAATCTGCTTCCCCTCCTCCACCCTGGGAGACTGATGAGGGTCACATGACCTTTGTAGTAGACAGCACAGAATTTGGATGGTAATATGTGCCTGGTGGGGGAGGGATATTGGCGGCTATCAGAGAATGCTTGTACTGGAAGCCTCTGTTGGGAGGGGAAGGGAAAGACCAGCTCAGACCAGCTTCATTCCACAGACTCATTAAGATGCAAATGCCAAATATTTTTACCAGACGTGCTGTATAAATTTACAGTTTCCTTTTTAGCTTATGCAGACCAAAAAAAAAATCTAGAGGCCCTTCCTATTTAATAGATGCATAGTCATATGTCTGAATTAAAGGCAAACAACTGTTTTTAAAAATCTGGGTTTTTTTTTTAACAGTGTGGAGTTATTTTTTTATGATTTGTGAATAAGAATTGTGGTATGTCTTCTGAGCTTAGACATACTCATGACTACCTTGAGTCTAGCTGACCTGGCTGGAGTTACCTCAGTTGTGGCACTTGTGGCAATGGTTCCACTTAACAATAGTGTAATAAAACATAAATAAGAGAAGAGTATATTTAGCGTGTAGTCATGTTGGTCAAAATTTGTTAATGGATATGAAAATCCTAACAGCAAAACAGAGTTTCATCTTCAGTCACCTTGAAAACTGTGCATGTTAGGGTGACCACATGGGCCATGTTTTCTAGGACACATATTAACATATTGAGGGCCAACACAGGTAATTGTATGGGATGTATAGACTTATGGAAGGGAACCAATTAGTCAGTTATACATCCATGTAAAAAAAATATGTGTCCTAGAAAACATGACTGATGTGGTCACCCTAGTGCATGTACAATGGAGGGCCAGCTGTACCATATAGACAAATTAGACAGCTACTAAGAGTGCTAAGCTAGTAGTAGGCACACGCATTAGGTTCTTTCCTGTGTTAGCAAGCAAGTAGATGCCGCAAGCAAGGTTCGCCTAGTGCTGCACAATTCTCAAAGTGAGCTCTGACAAAAGGGTGGAACCTTGGCATGCCAAAAAGCCAATGCATGCCAGACATGGATTGAGAAAATGGCAGCTGGTTACACATGGAGTATTATATTTATATATACTTATGTGTAACCAGCACCATCTAGTGTTAGAACATTGAAACTATAATATTGCAATACTAGATGGCACTTGTTGCATAAGAGTATATACTGTAAATGCATAATAATATACTTTTTTCAGTCTCTGCATCCTGCATGGACCTGGGTTATTTTTTTTTTTTTTACTTTCTTTCTTGTTTTGTGGAAGTAGCCATGAGAGGCCAGCTCAGTTTGGAAGCAAGGCAGTAGTTTAACAGCTAATCAATAAGATGAAATCAGATGAATGTTGGTAATAAGTCCCTAGGCAGGGGTGTGCACCAACATTGCTCATGGTAGACATTTACTGGGGTCTGTGATAGACAAATTAATTAAGGTTCTTTGCACCTCACAAACCTTCCCACAGACACTGATGGCCTTGTACAGACACTTTGCCTATCTCTGCCCCTAGGTAAGGGCAAGTAACAGAAATATCAAAAGTTATAATAGTCTTTTGAGTGAACAATTCAAATAAACAAACAAAATGAAACAATCAAACTTGTAGTCTTTTATTTAAAAGAAAATATATCATATACATCTACCCAACACTGAAAGTAGTTCAGTGTCACTGTCAAACTGGGTCACACTAGAGAGTGAACAGGGAAGCATTTGTACACGAAGGCTTGTTCATATGATAATAAAAAAAATCTCCTGGTTTCTGAAGCCAGTATAATAGTTGACCTACTTTTAATGGCTGAAAGACTGCAGGACAACAGAGAAATACAGACATAATCAGGATAGGTTGTCAAATTCTAGGTTAAAAAGAGAAAGAAAATGAACATAGCTTACAGCTGTAACATTTATGTCCTCAGAAATAAAACAGACATTTATGCAATAGTATATGCTTCATATTTTCTAATTTCTGCATGTAAAGTTATATTACCATTAATTGGTAGGCAACCAAATTACATTATATTTATTTATCTAGTGCCAGCAAATTCTATGGAGCTGATAACTAAAAATGACAACAACATTAATACTTGTTTTAATATACTGGTGCAGAAGGAGGAGAAGGCCCTGCTCTTGTTTGCTTATAATCTATGAAGTGTTTGAGGGGGAAGTAAGACAGAACTGCCAGGTTGAGTCAATTGTAGCAAGAGTGAGCATATACACGGGCATGTCAGATTGGCTCTACACTGATCGAGGGTATTAGGAGGCAAGGTTTTATGCTTCTCTGAATAGGCGGGTTCTTTGTGAGAATTTAAAATTAAAGTAGGAAGTAGAAAGTTTGACAGAACTGGGTAGGGTATACACCAGGGATGGCATCCTTAATACGCAAGTGGAGAGGAGCAAGACATAGGAGGAACAAATAGAACAGTTATGGGAGTATTTGGATGGATTGGAGTGGGGAAAGACAGGTGAGTGAGAGACCAAATAGAAAGGAGTTGGAATAATCCAGACGGGATACCACATGGGAATGTATTAATTTTTTGGCTCTTTCTTGTGTGAGGAAAAAATAGAGAGATATTTCTCAGGTGAAGGTGGGAAATTTTGGTGAGAGAAATGATGGGTGAAGGCAAGAGTAGAGTGAGATATGACACCAAGGCAGGGAACTTTGTCTGTTGGGTGTATTGTAGAATTGTCAAAAGTGATCCATGTCAGGTTGTTGAATGGTGGAATAACCATAAACTCAGTCTTTGAGATCTCAAGCTTCAAGAATTGGGCCATCCATGATGGAATTTCAGAAAGACTTGGTGAGGCAAGTTAGAAGAGAAGCTGAGAATGAAGGGTCTGCAGAAGGAAGGGGTAGCCAACAGTGTCAAAGCCTACAAATAGGTCCAAGAATATAACCACAGTGAAATGACCTTTAATTTTAATTACAAGGTGTCACTAATTGACTGCTTCAAAAATATCACAAAGGGTTATATCAGAGTACAGAGTAATTAAGAGGTGCAATAGCCAGTTCCACAATTTTAGTGGAAGGGTTTTCCATCACCTTTACCCACCATAACTTATGTAATGGTTTTTCTTGGTTACCCCAAGCCTCAAGTATTAAGCCAGTATCACAACCTCATGCTGACGAGTCCCATTAAGGACAAAACAGCTGTCCATGAGTGGTGAACTGGCTATTGCACCTCTTCCTGAGTTTTGTCTAAAGGCTGTCCTTTATAGCGGTTAATTACTTTCAAGGGATCCATGTATAAAGTGGATATAGAGGCAAAAGGTGATAATTGTTGACCTTATTTGCATGCGCCTATCCAGAATCCCTTGTGGTTGTGGCAGCACCATGAGATCTCTGAGGGAACAACAAGCCTTCTGGCTTGTCTGGTGTCTGTAGATGAGTGTTTAATAATGCTTCTACATACTCCTAAATAGTGGGCACACAAAGCAGTTTATACTGCTACCAAAACCTTATTAATGTGTTGGGGAGGTGCAATTAAACCTTCTTCCAATTAACCCCTGGACAGCAAGCTGCAACCAGACAAACGAGGACCCAACAACCTATGTTCTCTATTCTGTCTGGTACTTCTCTGGCTGTGCTGCTGAAGCATACTATTACAGTTAACTACCTGCTCTGCTCTGTACTGAGGTTGCTTCCACCAGCACCTGGTGCCTATCACCTGCACCTGGTACCAGTGTAGAAGACTATTTAAACCTGGTTCTAGCCTAGATTCCTTGCTTTGCCTGTTGAGCTTGTGTTGTGGCCTGTTATATGATATCTGGCTTCTTACCTGTGTACCTGACTATGAATCTGTGCTGGTTGACCCTGAATCTGAACCATCTGACTATGCCTCTAGTTATCCTTCTCTTCCATGCGGCTGGACCTGGCTTTGTGCCTAGTTACACTGTGCGTGTGTGATTTGTGACCTGCAAGGCTGTGCTTTGTAAGTGTGTACATTCCATGCAACTGGACTCCACTATTAGACTGTGTCCCTGTGTGGGTGCCTGACACAGTGGGTCTCCTTTTTTCTGCCTTATTTATCCAGTGAGGAAAAACATACGACTGCCTGTTCCATTTCATTACGGTAATGTAGATTGGTAAAACCCCTCCTTTGTGAAATGTAGGAGTAAAATTTGTTAGCTGAATTAGGTCATCATAGTTGACTAAAATGCAAGGATGGTGTTATTTAGGACCTACTGGAATTTTACATTTAAGGCAGAAATCATAGAAGACTATGTATCATCCTTTAGAAGACCAATAGAGTGGCCAGTTGGGGGACTATTCTCAGACTACTGGGACTGGAAGAATTAGGACCAGGAGCAGTATATATTTTAATTAATTATTAACTATTGAAGTCTTCAATAGGAGGTTGTGACCAAAAGGCTAGCCTACTAACCCCACTAAAAATGAGACCTCCACTAGTATTTCCAATGCAAAAATCATCTCAAGAATAAACACATATAAAGTGATGAACATGCACAAAGGAAAAAGGGCAAGGTGAAACAAGAAAAATAAAAAGAACCATATGGCCCCAGCCCATGGCTCGCATTATAAAACGTCAGTTTACCAGCTTCCCTGAAGGCAGGCTTATGCGAGGAAAAAACGTGTAGCAGAAATATCTGTCAGTTCTCTGATCAAGCATTCAGTTTCGAAGTGACTGGTTTAGCCCTCGCCATGCCAAAACCATGGAGTGTTTCTAGTGTTGACCACCCTCATCTAAAGCTATTACCCAGTGAGTAGACATGATGCATTGCTTCAGACTACAGTGTTTCGGTGGGACATTTTACTGGGAGTTGCTCCCCATACTGAATCATCCATCAGACCACAAATGGTCATGGGAAAGACCCAGGGGACTGTTTTATATAGTAAATGGTTACTGGAAGTGAGATGTATTAATTACATCCTGTCTCTGTACACCAAACTAAGAGTTACATATGGAAACGTTGAGGATTTTACCTAAAGGGATGACAAAACATTTTCCGTCTATTCAGTTCAGTTTTTGCATTGACGTCAACTACAGTACTTTAAATGAGCAGCTTTGTTCTGTGTTGAAATGAGATGTGATTCATTTTCATCATCAGTACCTGGACCAGATAAATCCAATCAAGCCCCATCAGATCTGAGCACCTTCGAGACCCAACAATAATCATTATGTTTTGTTTGTTTAATCAATTTTTTCAAAGATTTCTCTGCAGTTGTTGCAGCCAAGGGTGGCACAGCCAGATATTAGATTAAGGGGGCCTACATTAATTGTTCACAAATGTAATACAGGGTTTGATGTACACTTTACCTTCAGTAATGAAATGGTCATTTAAAAGCTGCATATATACTTTTCATCAAAACCAGTTGTATGAAGAAGAAGCTAAATCCAAATATTTCTGATTTTAACAATATTCTTATTTTGGTATTACAAATCATTAGTATCATTATCGTCTCAGATGACCACACCAGCTGTCCTTTAGAGCCTAATGGTATCACAGTGGCATAGCAAATGTCTATCCAAGGAGGACAGAGCATGAAGGCAGTAATATGTTCTGCATATATACAGTTTGTTATTATGTTTTAATACATTAGGGTGTTTGTTAATCTTTTCTTGGTTTTGGTTTAGAAAACCTCTAGGAGGGACAAAATTAGCCACCATAACAAAATGCTCCTGTGTGAATAATATAGCATCCACAAAAAAATATTTTTTTCAAGTTTTATTTGGGGATATTAAGCCAATAGGTTACCATAAGAAGTGCAGTATAGACACTGCCTTAGTTTATATATATATATATATATATATGAAAAGAGTGTGTTGTGGATTCCCTTGGGAAAAATGAATTAATCAGTCTGGTTAAATTATGAGCTGCTAACTAAATAAGGTCAGAGTAAAAAGAAGCCTTAGGGTTGCTGGAGAAACCATAATGGTAAGCTAAGAACTCTATGAATGATTTGCATTGAGGTCTTTGGTTGGGTGGTATTCAGGTGTTCCAATTTAAAAATGTGTACCTGACAGACACCATCTTTTGAAAGCAAGGTTTATCACGTACGGTGTAGTAAAGGATTTTCTGGGTGCTTAAGTGACTAATAGGACATATGATCGTTATTTAACATACACAATTAAAAATTAATCTAATTGAGTAAAGAAATAATTGCAGTCCAAGACAGTTTGTACAAATATTTTAGTAAAAATGTTACACAGGCACCAAGGCTGAGAAAATACATTCAGTTTAACCTTTCCATGATATCTGTAATTGCACTGATCCAGCTCAGAGAACAAAAACCTTGTAAACAAATGCCCGTTTTGCTCAGAAGAGAGAAAGAAAATTCCCTGGACCCTCAATACCCTTTCTTGCCAAACCATCTCCATAGGAAAAGCATTTTAGGAACTTCATATGATACAAATGTAGAAATTCATAGTTTGTTACCATAGAATCAAAAAAAAAGTTTTGAGTTGATTTATGTGGTTTGATTGAGGGAAAGTTTACATGCTCACAGATCAGGTAGGGGCCCTGGGGTAAGACTCTTAAAATGGGCACCCATCAGCCACACACACATATATATACCGTATTGGCTCGGATATAGGCCGCCCCCGTATATAGGCCGCACCCTAAAAGTCTGGTGCTTTTTTAAACCCCGAGATATGCTACCACTGTCCTCCTCCCACCCCGAGATATGCTGCCACTGTCCTCCCTCCCCGAGATATGCTACCACTGTCCTCCTCCCACCCCGAGATATGCTACCACTGTCCTCCTCCCCCCCCGATATGCTACCACTGTCCTCCCCCCCCGATATGCTACCACTATCCCCCCCCCCCCGATATGCTACCACTGTCCTCCTCCCCCCCGATATCCTACCACTGTCCTCCTCCTCCCCCCCCGAGATATGCTGCCACTGTCCTCCTCTGCCCCCCCCTCCACGACTTACCGGAGCAGACTCCCGGGTGTCTTGCGGGGCCGGCGAGGGACATCTACGCAATACGCGTATGCAACTTCCGGTACCGGTACCGGAAGTTGCATACGCGTATTGCGTAGATGTCTCCCGCCGGCCCCGCAAGACACCCGGGAGTCTGCTCCGGTAAGTCGGGGGTGGGCAGAGGTAAAACGCTTAGACAACCTCCCGTGCCGGCACCCCCCCCCGTGGGAAGTGCTGGCAGGGGAGGCTGTCTGAGCGTATCGAGGAGTAGGATGCAGGTCCCCTGCACCGCTGCGGGGGATCTGTATCCTAACCCCGCTGCCTGCCCGGCGCCCGGGACTGCATGTCCCGGGCGTCGGGCGCTAGACCCCGAATATAGGCCGCACCCCCACTTTAAAAACTTAAAGTGGGGGAAAAAAGTGCGGCCTATATTCGAGCCAATACGGTATATACATCTACAATAGGCATGTGGATGTGGGCCAAAACAATTTGGACACATTTTTCTGTTTGTTTTTGGCCCATTCATTTTCAGGCAATGAATTTCGGATTTTCAATTTGGAAACTAATTTTGTTGCCCAGTGCCCACATTCACTCTCATTCAAACTCTAATTCTCGCTCGCTCACTCTCTCTCTCTTATGCTTTCTAAATGTTTCCCTACCTTTTCTGCCGACCACTTCCGCATGTTCCTCCGCATCTTGTTCCTTTGTTTCTCTCTTCTCCGTTCTATCTTCAATCCTTAAGCTGGTATGTTCTTTCTTTGTCCACAGCTTCGCAGGCATAACCCGTCAATATGGCAGCGCTTGCAGTGATGTCATTTCCCACATCCTCCAATCAAAGGAGAGGACATCACCACAAGTACCATCATTTTGCCCTTGTGTGGACTCGGGGCAATATGGCAGTTCTTGCTATGACTTTCTTGTCCCCGATTGGAGGATCGGGGAGGACATAACTGAGCACCGCCATTTTGGCGGAAATAGCCACTGAGTTGTGTCCCTGGAGATGTGGACAAAGAAACAAGATGGAGAAGAGAAAGGAGATGATGTTGAAGCAGTTGGCAGAAGCAGAAGAGGCCGGCAGAGAAGATTGGGAAATATTAAGAGAGCGCAAGAGTGAAGGAGAATGAGAGTGTGAGTAAATGTGGAAAATGGAATTGCTGAAGAAAATTATGAGCTTTTTTGCATTGTTTTTATCTGATTAAGTCAAGTACACACAATACTAATTGCTATTTTGTATTAACACATTGATTCTGTATAGTTTGAGCAACACTAATTGTTTTTATTTTCTGTGTCTGAGGTAAAGGAACCACTGTGTTTAGATTTGCAGCATACATCCCTATTTTGAGAGTTTTGTTGCCACTATTTTTACACAGTTTGTGCTGTCTAAAAATTATATATAATATACAGTATAATGTAACCATATGCATTCATACATAGATATCCCTATATATATGTAAATACACACCTGCACACACACACTGAAATAAATTACACTGCAACACGTAAGTATCGTGTGTGGGACCCTGGGGGAATTGCCCCATAGTTAATCGACTCTGTATGCAAACATGTGGAGAACAAATTGTTGGCAATGATTGTCACACCGACTGGTGTAATGCATACATGGACTTGCTACCTGGTAGAGATGGTATGGCCAATTTCAGTATGAGAGGGGTTAATTTGATTGTATAGGCATGTGGTGACAAAAGGTCTTTTAAGATAAATTAACCCCTTGAGTCCCGCACCGGTGGCAGAGTCCTTGCCTTCCGGCGCCGGAGCTCTGGGACGGAGTCTTGGGTTTCCGGCAACCCGCGGACGGCAGTCTGCTCGCCGGTACCGGGAACCGGGAGGTCGGGAACCTGACATCTGCGGGTGGCAGTCCGCTCGCCGACGCCAGGTGCCGGAACCGTGACACTTGGTCCTGACATGCAGGCAAACAAATGAGGGAAACTGACTTTAATTTTAAAGGTTTTGCCATTCATTGGTCGGGGACCTTCTTCGTTATTGATGGTTCTTACAAATGCACAAATTTATTTAATTTAAAAAAAATATAAAGTCAGTATGAACCCGAATGCAGAAGTCTAGCAGATAAGCACCACTTAGTCCGTCCAGTCTGCCTATTTTCCTGATGTAGAGAGTCATCACCTTAATCAGTGCTTGGTTTTGCCTTAGATTCACAATAGCTTTATGCCTATCCTAGTGTGAGCATCGTGTGAGCCGTTCGCGCATGCTTAATTCATGAATATTCATGTCACTCTTAAAGTGACATATATAATTTTTCCTCCTCCCCCTAATTAGGAGGGTAGGAGGATCTGTATTGTTGGAGGGATATTTAAACACTCATTTGGCACTACATCCTTGCCTGTGTTAGTGCCTTTTTGCCTACACTAGCGTTCTGAATCCTGATTTATCTCTCTGGTATTGACTCCTGCTTGAACCTGACCTCCGTTGTTTTGCTGCCTGCCCTGACCTTTGCGTGTGACCCTGACTACTCTATTGCCTGACTTCTTTGGATACCGTTATTATTTTTTTTATTTTCTGTTCCTGTGTTTCACCTACTCATTACTCTCGGTGGTGAACGGCCTGTATCTCCTGTGCCCTGGTGGCAGTGCGTCCTCTCTCCACCAGGAGGCGCCGATTCTGCAGCGCGGTTCCAGAACCCGTACCTCGGTCGTGACACTGTATTAGCATCTACCACTTCTGATGGGAGCCTACGTTAATGTCAGTTACTGGAATATAAGAAACTTCATGACAATTAAAAAAGCAAATTGCTTGTTTGTATAGTGAACTCATGACAACTTATAGTTATCAGACGAATCACCATCGTGCATATAATAAAAGCCAAAAAAATAAGATAGGAGTGCAGACAACAACAACTTCTCTTGCATTATCGAATGGTTCCCACCTGAGTAACAAAGGAACAACTAAAGAAAGCAACATCTCACATGTCTTTTGGAGCCCATAGGAGGAGACACAAACAACAGGGAATATGCAACAAAAAAATCAAGACAATTAGGCAGAAAACAGAGTCCAAAGAACATTAACAATTAGTTGTAATTAATCTAATTTTAATTGGCTTGCAACGAACAATCAACCGCTACTGTGCAAGTACTATCAAAGTTAACAATGGATGAGTCATTGGCTTTAGAATAGCTTAAGAGGAATCAACCATTATTAATAATTAATATCTAGCTAAGGCTATAAGACAACTATTGAATGTAGAGTCATATGTTGTATTGAAGTCTAATATGACTAAACATTTTCAAAATATACTTACATAAGTCCCTTTTTGATAATGGTTTGGAATTGGGGATTTCTGATTCTTCTACCACTGAGTATTTTTACATTGAAAATCCAATGATTAACACATAAATTACAGAGTGACCCCCAGGCAGACTCATCATTTCTGAAATGTGGGAACATCTCTCTATTTTGGTAGATCATCATTTATAAGATCTAGTAGTAAGGTTTCTTGGGTACCAAACACTTACTACAAATATTAGAATTGGTTTGTTGGCCTGATGGATATAGGACGTACCTTTATGTCATGACTTTGTTGCAGCGGCAGAAGCTCACAGAAGATCAGGCTGTCTGCTGAAGTCAGTATTGCTTGCCTTTTGCTGACCTATTGTGTGTATAATGGAACACGTTATATTAGGAAAGCCCAATCACACAATCATTTTATTAAGTCAAAAGCAGAGCCGTATCTAGTTTGTTTTGCGCCCGAGGCAAGAATGGAAAATTGTGCCCCCCAGCTATTTTTTTTACAGAGGTTATTTTATTTACACTGTCCTTACACACACCTGTCCATGAACACACATTTCTCATACACACGTCTGCCCATTAACACGCATATACGCATATACTGCCCTTACACACGACTGCCCATAAACACCCATATACACATACACTGCCCTTACACACATCTACCCATAAACACACATATACACATACGCTTCCCTTACACTTGACTGCCCATAAACACCCATATACACATACACTGCCCTTACACACATCTACCCATAAACACACATATACACATACGCTTCCCTTACACACGACTGCCCATAAACACCCATATACACATACACTGCCCTTACACACATCTACCCATAAACACACATATACACATACGCTTCCCTTACACTTGACTGCCCTTACACACTGCCGTTACACACACCTGCCCATTCAAACCCCATATTTGCAGGTATGCATTAATAATGCAAACATAGCCAGAACAGATCAACACACGAACACACAAAGCCAGCTTTGCATGTATAGATCAATTGAAATTCTCATGTGAACTCTGCATTTAAGGTATAGATCAAATAAACAGAATCAGACATACAAATCCTATATTTGCAGGTATACAATAATAATGCATGGAAACATAGCACTGCAAGTATTGATCAATAGAACACACAAACCCAGCATTGCAGGTATAGATCAACTGGAAATCACATGTATACTCAGCACTGAGGGTATAGATCAAATAAACACCACATGAAAACAGCTTTGCAGGTATTGACCAACTGAATAAGACATGCAAACCCTGTATTTGCAGGTATACATAAATAATGTATGG
Organism: Spea bombifrons; assembly: GCF_027358695.1. Classification (NCBI taxonomy): domain Eukaryota; kingdom Metazoa; phylum Chordata; class Amphibia; order Anura; family Pelobatidae; genus Spea; species Spea bombifrons. Next base: position 32,648,808 of record NC_071088.1, on the reverse strand, counting down.
AAACATAGCATTGCAGATATGGATCAACAGAATAACATACAAACCCAGCTTTGCAGATATAGATCGACTGGAATTCACATAAAAACTCAGCATTAAATGTATAGATAAAACGCCCTAAATTAGAGCCATAGGTCGCAGATTGCACACCCCAAAGCCAGCCCTGACGTCCATACTGCCCACACAGAACCTGACCAGCACCCAGATTACACACATAGGGTTTGCCATTGTTGTCCCCAAACATCCCATCATGAGTTAACTTTGTCCTCAAACAGCCCGCCCTGTGCCATCTTGGTCCCCAAGACTCAAACACCCTGCTTGTGTGATCTTTGCCTTTTCTACAAATCTATTATACATCTATGATACTTACAAACACTTTTTTTAGTCACTCACTAATTCACACTTTCATTCACATAATTCATTCACACTATTCATCTACACATTAGTTCATTCTCTCACTTTCTCACTATTTATTTATTTCAGTACTCTTACTACCCCCTTTCTCTCTAGCTACCTCTCCTCCCTTTTCTTACTATCTACCCCTTCTCCCCTTCTCACTATCTACATACTATCTATCTATCTATATACACAGTCCTTACAACCCTTTATCCCCATCTCTTACCGTTCTCATCTTCCATCATCTTCAATCATCCTGCATCATACATCATCTTCTTTCTTCCATGCTGTCATGGGAGAGTCTGAGGTCTGTCACTGCAGGCCTCTGCTTTAGTGCTCCCTCATCACTATGCGCTGGCTATTGATGCATCATTTGCCGGCGTGTAGTGGTTAGGGAGCACGTAAGCCAAGGTCTGAATTGACAGACCTTCCACTCCCTAATGTTGGGCCGGTTAGAGGGGGATTGTGATTTCCCCAACCACTCCTGCTCATCGAACACCCAACACCCAGACCAACGCAACGCCCACGGGACGCCCGATGAGCAGGGCTGGTTGGGGAGAGCACAATCGTGCAGCTGCCTCTACACTCCCCTGAAGACCGCCCCAGGGGAGGTGGCCTCTCTGATCACCCCTCCCCTATATAGACGCTACTATTTTAGGTGCTTTGTGGTGAATCACATTGCTGGCAGCAATGTAATTCACCACAGGGCCCCTAGAATGCTGGGGCCCTGGGCAACTGCCCAGAGTGCCCATGCATTTAGATGGTTTCCTAAATGTTGGGCTGGTTAGGGAGATCTGTCATCTCCCCAACCAGTCCTGGAGGCTGCAGCTGCTGATCAAGCGACTGTGCGCCCCCTAGCAGCTGCACCCGAGGCGAGTGCCTCACTCGCCTCTGCCTTCCTACGGCCCTGGTCAAAAGCAATATTTTTTAAAGGCAGGTTGATACTCTCAAAAGTTTGTCCTTAAAATGAAATGTTAGTTCAATAAAAAAGTGCTGATTGCTTAATAGCGCATTCTGCCCTCAGTAATTGGGGAGAAGAACTCCCCTTCCCCATAACTGCTGCCCTAGGACTTGTTGGCCTAGGCGGAATATATGGCAACCTTATATTCATCTAAAAATACCCAAACAAAAATCAAACCCAAACCGCTATCACTAATGTTTTTCCTAAAAAAAGAATTAGGGAAGATTATGTACGTAGGTTTTAGACTGCAAGGATAAGAGAGGTGGATAGGACCTGGTGAAAAAATCTTAGGGTGCAAGCACATTATTTAGAAAATATTAATGACATTAAAAAAGGGAAGCCTAATATTGGGGTTTAACTGTTATTTGGGTGAAAATGTATTGCTATATAACTATCTAGGTCTAAGAATAGAAAAAGAAAATCTTTATTATGTAACATTCAGTACAGTTTTCCAGACTTGTTTTAATGAGCTGCTACTAACACTTACTGAAGCACTCGCAGAACTGTTAATGAGAACTAACTGAGCCGCAGGCATGAATATAACCTCATACAAATGCCTGACACTAATAAGCTCAGGAAACTGTGTCTATGAATCGTTCTTAACTTTTACTATGTGAAAATTAATATATCTACAACACGCAACCACTTGAATGACCCTGAATAGTGCATCTTGTTTTTACTACTTGGGCCCCTTAAAAAATTACTTATCATTTCACTTTTAATTAATTACAATTTGCTTTGAGACCCAGGATAATATTTTATTTATGTTTTATTGCCCTTTATGTATTTTACATACCCTGGGAAGTTAACATAAGTAGGAAAACACTGTGAAGACACTAGCTTCTCTTTTTATTCTGTTTGCTAATTAATAAAGTATTTAGTTATGGTCATATTGGGGAAATGCACACATCATTTGTTCAAATGCACACATAAATGGTAAAAAAAACACAAACTATGCCACTTTAGGAAAATAATGGCATAATATCAGTTAAGTTAGATTTTGTATAAATATATTTTATGTAAAATTGTTTTATTAGTAAGAAAACTTGGCCACACGGTTACACAACAAATGTACATTGTTACATCAACTGAACATATCTAAATAGTTATACGGCATGAGAAGCAAAGTTGCCTTGAGTGTTGGCACAATAAAAGACATATGTTACAACATGATGCAATTTGTAAGGTCCAAGGTCAATATTTTTTAACGTCATTAGTAGTAATATGATCATTCACCTTGCAGATGTCATTAAAAGAAAATCTCATATAAATTATTAAAAACTTTGGGGCTATACTCATCCTTTTTGGTGTTTTGGCACTTTCACCTGTCCAGCATAGACAGGTAACTAATGGGTTAATTGCTAAACCCATGAGTAACTCAGATGGTATGAATGATGTGTGAATTCAGGCCAAGTGGTAGCCATCAGATGACCAGTGATGATCGATTTTTTTTCCCTTGGCAATTTTGAGGCTCATCCCATAAATGGTTATTCATGTGACCTTGGGGGTCTTATCACCATAGGAACCAATGGAATGTAAAGTTTGATTGGTGTATTGCATGAATTGATTAGCTTCTTTTCACCCAGTTATACCAACCTAATCTAAAAGTAGTAAGTTAAGTTAAAGAGGGTAATACATTGTTTGGAACATGAAAATATTTGGATTTAAATCAAACTGGAGTAAGTGTTTCTGGATGGATCCACTGAAGCAATATAGTTTTTCTAGCCGAGGAAGTAGGAATAAGCTAAAAATATATATGGACCACACACATGTTATTTCTTTTGGCTTTTGGATTATATTTAATATGAACTCACAAGGATGTTGAACTAAAATAATTTGCGTTTGGAGTGAGCTTTTGTGGTCTAAAACTTAATATAATGGTATTGAAATCCAGTGGTTAGTCAAATATGAAACATTGTTTAGACATATCTCAAATCTCAGCATATTTATATCTGCTAGATAATCACTTAAATGTCACTGAACTTATTCTAGGCTGTCAAGTATTATTACTTTGAAATCTACTGGATAATGACACAAATAACTATATTATACAACAAGTAATAGAGATTGCGCTCATGTCTACTACTAAAAATATACTATGCCTTATTATTATAATTATTATTATAATAAGTAATAATATTTTATTTATATCGTTCCAACAATTAACTTAGTGCTTCCTGCATTACATACAGTATATTTAAAGGGTATGAGAAAACTGCAATTAATACACTTAGACAAACCGTTACCTTCGGTAAAGAAGGCCCTGCTCTCAATATTCTAATATGAAGGATTTCTTCCTACAGGAAGAACCAAGATAATCCTACACAATGCACAGTTAGAAAAGCAAGAGAACACAGGAAATGTAACCAATTTAAGTATGCTTTATGCAGGACCATCTCATTAATTCATGTAATAAAGCACTGGGACCATCTTAACGGACAAACTCAGTATCGCACAGTGTATTATAATCCAAAGCATTATTTATTTATTTACGATGGGGGGAAGCAGGGTTCGTCAAAATGGCGGAGTTCCCTCTTCAGATGTCAGCACCAATATAGACACCGGTCAGGGACTATCTAGCCATCTGACTATCTAGCCATCTAGCCATCTTATTCCTGCTTCTTGGAGTACTCTTGAAAAAGAGCGTGTGAGATTGGGCTTTGGAAAATTGCTCTTTTACACTGTAGTTGAAGGTGTAATACACTTGTAAAAAATGTCTTCAGAAAAGTTAGATGCGTAATTGTTACTAGCCCTTAGGCTAGTGGCACCCAAATATAATGAACACACAAACACACAAACTTCTAAAACACAATATTGCAAACACCTCAATAAAATATACAAAAAAAGGCAGAAAAAAATATTTTTCTCATTCCATGGACCTGTACCAAGATCAAGAATCAGAAACATAATTGTAATGTAAAATGTACAGCTTTTCCTCATACTAATAAATCGTATTATGGTTTATAAAATGCTGCATTTTAGGCTTAATCATAGCAACATGCTGGTCACAGCTAGTCTTTGGCAACCTAAAACCAAAAATAATCATTGATAGACAGTATTCATCACATATTTTATATCCATCATATATACCGGTAAATTATATCTCTTTTTTTATTTTAACTTACAGTGGCTACACTCTACAAGATTTATTGATTTATGGAACACATAGGTCTTTGTGCTATTAGCACAGGGGAAACTTGATTCGCAGTGGGAAAATCATTACCTATTATCGGTTTTCCTCGGCAGCTTATAATGCTTATTTCATTTATTTATGTCAGCATTTAAGCATCATATGAAAAATACTGTAAGCTGAATCATTATGCGATAAACTGTGGTGATTTCCATTTAAGAAGCCATTTATATCAACTAGTCAGGCGATAAGCACTAAGCTGTAACTTGCTCTTACAGCTGTCTGAATCAGCAGAACATTCCTATTAATGCAAATGAATGAGGCATTTTAATTTTCTGGTAAGATGCTTTCCCATGCATAGCTACAGACAATGTGCAAATTAGTCCATAGCTTTGTAGGAACATACACTGAAATCTTAATTTAGAAAATTTATTTTGTGTTGCGTAGAAGTATGAAAATGTTTATGGCCACTGGAAGTTCTGTATTGGAGTGGTAATTTGCAACCCTTTTTTTTTTAGAATTAAGCTAAACCATAAAGATTTATGTTTAGGTATATATAAAGTGAGAAACAGTGTGCGTTGGACTGAAGTAATTTGCTTCCTGTTTCCTAAAATTATATAATTTTAGGTTGCAGGACCCCACAACCATGTTGAGTCCTGCTTTCTACAACATGGGTAGCTTTGCTTTAAATAAGAGATACCTGGAAAGTGAATCTGGATCTTCATCTATCGATATTAACTCAATAGAATATATTATTCTGGTATAAATATTTTCAAGCTGGAGTGAGAAATCGGCATCATCCACATTTTGGAGGAACAATGCTGATGTTTGGTGAACTTATGTAGAATCTAGCTAATATAGGTGGATCATTATGTAACCAGGCTTCGCTAATGCTCACCTTTCAGCGAGAAGTTGGTTCTTAAGCCTGGTAAGCCGACCTGACGGAATGAGCAGAAAGGCCGATGGTCTAGGGATACTGGGTTCTGCAGGGATGTTGATCAGGAAGATCCTAGCTTTTTTAAACACACATTTTTTAAAAATAGCCATTTTCATGTGGCTATTTATCTTGCGATAGCTCTTAATTTTTCTATTTTCATTAAGTATCCTTCAATAAAGTTAAATTATCTAGTACTTAATTGTCTAGTATAAAGTAGTAAAATCACTGGTGAATTTAAAAAAAACATGTTTTCTTCCCCTACAACTAATTAGGTATGCCCACTTTTATAGGTTTTGTACGTTGCTAAAACTTCTTAACATCCTCTGACAAACCCTACCTGGTCAAAATGTAACAAATTTGGGAGGAAGGAGGGAAGTCTGCGTGCTAGAATTTCCACATACATTTTTATGTCTGTGTCAAACAACAGTTTGAGTACATATAAGTGTTTGTAAAGGCAGTGTGTGTGGGCAGTCGTGTGTAAGGGCAGTGTATGTACATATGTGTGTTTATGGGCAGGTGTGTGTAAAGGCTGTGTGTGGGCAGGTGTGTGTAAAGGGAGTGTATGTGTATATGTGTGTGTAAAGGTAGTGCGTATGGACAGTTGCGTGAAAGGACTGTGTATGTCTATGTGTGTTTATGGGCAGGTATTTTAAAAGGCAGTGTGTAAGGAAAGTATATGTGTATATGTGTGTTTTTGGGCAGGTGTGTGTGTAAAGGAAGTGTATGTGTATATGTGTGTTTTTGGGCATGCATGTGTTAAAGCAGTGTGTAAGGGAAGTGTCAATAAAATAACCTCTGTAGCTACAGTTCTGCTCACAACAACAAGGCAGTTCGAGACTCTGTAAACTATAAAGAAAAACGTTTGGTCTGAATCATTGCATACCGCAATACTCTGGCATTTTGGCAAAACGCAAAATATTGTAACTGCCACGCACCTGTATCTCAGAACCTGCTCAGCCAAATCTTCACCTTGAGAGTTACTGAATCGGGAGATCCCAAAGGGACAAACAGGGCAGGAGAGACACCAGGTAGAAGGCAGGCAGGGTTTAGGCAATATAATAAACAGTCTCTGAGTAGAAAAGTGGCAAAAGCATGGATAATCATAGTAGCGTTGGATCTACTAAATGAGGTATCGGAGGAAAGCCAAATTCGGTACACGTAGAAGGTGTACACGTAGAAGGTACTAGTCGAGGTCCAAACACGTAGAGGGAAGTCACAGCAAGTCAGAGTTGGTACATAGGAATTCAAAGAATAGGAGAGATCAGCAAATACGTATAAACACAAAGAACACACTAGGGTAAGTGATAGCTGGAATTCTGGACCTTTAAATCTGGAGCCACACAAAGCCACGCCTCCAGGGTGGGACTCAGATCCCCCTACAGTAATCAATAAGAACACCACCTGTTAACTTCCTGGTCCTACTCTCCCCCTCCTGTGAATCACATGCTCGTTGGCAGTAGTCAGAAGGAGTGGACCAGGGACTGACTATTTGCTTGTTTGCCGCTAGCGGTGGCGGCTAGGAGCGGATTCCCCGGTGGACAAGTTAGCTGTGACCTTCTAAAAAACTGCTTACACAAATCAAAAGTTAGAGAGGGAATTTGGGACTTAAATTAAATTCAGACAGTTTAAAATTGTTATATACTGTAAAATATATTAATTTTGAATGTTTGGCTACTAGATGGCCATAAACAGGCCATGAATTCTATGTATCCTCCCCATGAAACAAATAGTTTGATGAATCTTAAAGTAAGATAAAAACACAGAAATATAGAATTTGACAGCAGATAACAACCATTCGGCCCTTGTAGTCTGCCCATTTTTCCTGATGTAATGCCTCAAACCTTAATCAGTCCCTGAACTTGTCTTAGATGCCTGTGCTCAAACTAGGGTATCCAAAAAATGTGACCTCTTTCTAGCCTTCAAAAGCTGGGGTTGAGTAGTGCTCTGCTGAATAAATGTTGACTTTGACTTTCTTTGCTACTCACTATAACTAAATAGAAATCACACAACTAATAAAAAGTATGGCTCCTCTTGTTGCAGCTTGCTGTAATTAGAAAGGTTGTTTCTGCAATATCTTCCGATACTTGAGAACTATGGACAGAAAATGCGAATGGAAAAAGTAGCTAGCTCTGTAGGACATACGCTCAGCTGCTTATGTATCGTCTAAGAATGAATGCAGCTGTATGATTTTCATACAAGTCAACAAAGCTCATAGTGTGATTTTGTGGTGCACTGGAGGGTATTAATAGTGCAGTGGTACAGTAAAATTGATTCATGACCAAAGTTAATAGAACAAAGCTTGACTCGCATCCTATGGTGCATCTATACACGTGTCAGAAGCTAGCACAACAAATCCACTATTTAATTAGTTCAACAAATCATTTTTATTTCCCTACACACAGAAATAATATCATTGTTCTATTTTTCCTCAATAGATTACAATACAAGTTGTCTGCTTTAGACAAATGTTTTATTTTCTATTAAAGAACACAGCATATAAAACTAGATTCCATAGAGGAAATATATATATATATATTTTTACAAATGAGCCTTACAAAGAAAGTAGAGTCAGGGAAAATATTTATCATAAAGCCCAGAGATCCTAGACTTCCTGCAAATGTCCAACTACATATCTTTGAATCAATTAGTGAAAGAGGGACTTAGTAAGGTCTAATATGATCCAATGTTTAAAGTCCTGTCCCGATGTCCCGCCTATCCATTCCTCTGTCCCGCTGTGCAGGGGCACAGGAAGGGTGAGGCGAAAAGCGATACTCACCTCAGGTGCAGCTGTGGGGGGGGCTCACAGCCGTCCGATCTGCAGCTGCAGCCTCGTGCTCCCACTGCAGGATACATGATGGAGGCAGAAGGAAGAAGGACGAAGGATGGTGGAAGAGGTAAAAGATGGGGAGAACTGGTGTAAGGGCAGTGTATGCGTACAGAGCCGGCCTTAGGCGTTGTGGTGCCCTGTGCGGACTACTCCTCTGGCGCCCCCCCTCACTACCCCCCCTCTCTGCCCCTTCAAACTACCCGCCCTCTCTGCCCCTTTAAACTACCCCCCCCTCAAACTACCCCTCCCCTCTACCCCTTCAAACTACCCCTCCCCTCTGCCCCTTCAAACTACCCCCCCTCTGCCCCTTCAAACTACCCCCCCCCCTGCCCCTTCAAACTACCCCCCCCACTTACCTTGTTGCCGGAGTCCTGCGGTAAGAGCGGGAGGCATCCGTCTTCTCGCTCTGCCGGCATTTCATGTTGAGCGCCGATATAGTCCGGTGCTCAACATGAGATGCTGGCACCGCGACGGAGTCACGGAGAGTAAGGGGCGCCGAGCTGTTGCCGAGAACTTCACGAGCAACCGCTCGGCGCCCCTGACCGGGACTTAGATTAAAGCATCGTTTTTTTTTTTTAAACTTTATTTAACATCAATGATGTTAAATAAAGTTTAAAAAAAAAACAAAAAAAAAAAACGATGCTTTAATCTAAGTCCCGGTCAGGCGCCCCTGCAACCATGGCGCCCTGTGCGGTCGCACAGGTCGCACACCCCTAAGGCCGGCCCTGTATGCGTATGTATGTGTTTGTAAGCTTGTGTGTGTGTATGGGCCGGTGTGTGTAAGAGCAGTATAGGTATTTGTTAGCTGGTGTGTAAGGGCATGTGTATATGTGTGTGTAAGGGCAGTGTAAGTGTATATATGTGTGTGTAAGGGCAGCGTTTGTGTGTGTGTGTAAAGGCAGTGTATGTGTATATGTGTGTTTATGGGCAGGTGTGTGTAAGGGCAGTGTACATGTGTGTGTGTAAGGGCAGTGTATGTGTATACATGTGTTTATAGGCAGGTGTGTGTAGGGGCAGTGTATATGTGTGTGTAAAGGCAGTGTATGTATATGTGTGTTGTTTATGGGCATGTGTGTGTAAGGATCCTGGGAGGGAGGCTAACATTAGCCTTTTTTCATTTAAAAAAATATCTGCTGCTGTAGACTACTCTTCCAATGATCCTCAGCCAGCATTATGGTGGACACCTGGCTGGCTGAGAATCATGGGAATTTTTGTTCACAGCTAGCATCTGCAGCTTTACTGTTGTATGTCTGGCTGACACTCATGGGAACTCAATTCAATGTGTTGGTTATTTTTAATATGCTTGACTGCTAACAAAAACAAAGAGTGTTTTAAGTGGCGATGCAAGCGCGACATTGTAAAATGCAATTACTTGTCTCTGTGAGTTCTACGAGATTAAAAAAAAAAAAAAAAAACATTTTGAAATGTTGGGAGGTATGCTTAAGCCATCATGGTCCCTTTAAATCTTCATTTAATTTCCCTTCTGCAGACTTCCCCATATGAATCTGCATGTTTCACTACTAGAGAATATATTCTGTGTTCTAAATGCCTTCCTCTTTTAACCCTCCCATAAACCCTGTCACACAACACCCCCAGCTAAGACCCGCTGGTCCCCATGGGAGTGTCATGGCAATATTATAGTACTTAAGGGACATATTTTAGGAACACAAATTCTTACTTTATACAATAAAAGTCTATTGTGATTCCACAAGGTTTATGATTCACATTAGCATGGGATGTGATGGTAACCCATAGCAACAACATAGTAGCCAAAAAAAAAGATTTATTCAGTATAGTAGAATTCAGAATCTGCCATTTTTCAACTGGAAAGGGCATCAGTTTGGGAACCCTAATGGTAGGTTATAAGCAGTGAGAACCAGCTGATGTGCCCAGGTCTGGGGTTCAACAGCCAATAAAGATATCACAGTCTAGATATCTAGCCATTGGATGGAGAATAAGATCTACCTTTTTTAATGTTTCTTGGCATTAAATTGGTTTATTATTCCAAATATTTTATATAAAAGATGTTTAACTTTTCATCCGTTAATGGTTTTTGTGTATTAGCATATAATTAATTTATTACTTTGTTTGACTGCTTCCTGTCTGTATATAAATATATTATAATGCAGTGTAAATACAAAGAGAAGGAAAATGACATCAAAGGCACTCAATGTTTTTGTGCCCCTGTCTGCAGAAATGTCAATTACATTCGGCGTAAATAAGACATAGCATTTTCTACCAGTGTGGTTAACATCCAAGATGAAACAATCTGTTCTATTAGTTTAGCTTCAAATCATGTCTAACAACACTCAGACAGCTTTACTTGTTAACATTCTTTCCCCGTTTCAAAGGTCATATAAAAGTGATTGCTAAAAAACATCAAATATGAAACCATACACAGCTCTGTATTTTTATCGCTAAGATTGGATCATTTTAGGCCATCTTGATCGGATCACTGTAGTAAGCAGTAACGTCGCTACAGGGGGGCAAGGGGGGGCAATTGCCCCCCCAGGTTAATCCTTTCCCCCCTCTTGCCCCCCCCCGCCAAATTTGGAACCACCCAACGGATTGCCCAGGACAGCCCCGCAATGGGACTTTAAGTCCCGTGCAGCCTCAAAAGCTTTTTTTTTTTTTTTTAGCAACCGCTCGGCCCCCTCAGTCTCCTCCACGAGGCCTCTACCTCCGTGGGGAGGGAGAGCATGAGTTAATATGTGAATGAATTGTCTGAATGAGGGAGAGCATGAGTTAATATGTGGATGGGTTGTCTGAATGAGGGAGAGCATGAGTTAATATGTGGTTGAATTGTCTGAATGAGGGAGAGCATGAGTTAATATGTGGATGAATTGTCTGAATGAGGAAGAGCATGAGTTAATATGTGGATGAATTGTCTGAATGAGGGAGAGCATGAGTTAATACGTGGATGAATTGTCTGATTGAGGGAGAGCATGAGTTAATACGTGGATGAATTGTCTGAATGAGGGAGAGCATGAGTTAATGTGTGGATGAATTGTCTGAATGAGGGAGAGCATGAGTTAATGTGTTTGTGTGTGTATCATAGATGTATAATTGTGGAAGGGCAAAGATGGCACTAGCAGGATGTTTGAGCCGTGGGGACCAAGATGGCACAGGCAGGGTGTATATGGGACAAAGATGGCACAGGCCAGGCTGTTTGGGGACAAAGTTGACTTGCGCTGGACTATTTGGGGACAAAGATGGCAAATCTTATGTGTGTTATCTGGGTGCTGGCCAGGTTCTATGTGGGCAGTGTGGACGCCAGGGCTGAGTTTCTATGTGAATTCCAATTGATCTGTGCCTGCAAAGCTGGGTTTGTGTGTTATTCTGTAGCTCCATATCTGCTATGCTATGTTTCCATACATTATTTATGTATACCTGCAAATACCGGGTCTGTATGTCTTGTTCAGTTGATTAATACCTGCAATGCTGTTTCCATGTATTTATTTGATCTATACCTGCAATGTTACGTTTCATATATTATTATTGTATACCTGCAAATACAGGATTTGTATGTCTGATTCTGTTTATTTGATATATACCTTGAGTGCTGAGATCACAAGTGAATTTCAATTGATCTATACATGCAAAGCTGGGTTTGTGTGTTAATGTGTTGATCTATACCTGCTATCGGCAGAAGGGTCTAATATTTATATATATATATATTTATATATATATATTGGCAGCAGGGACTAATATTAATATATATATCGGCAACTGGGGCTAATATTAATATATTACCGTATTTGCTCGATTATAAGACGAACGCTCAAGCGGAAGTTGTCTATGCGAATCGCGTAGAGCTCTACACGCTGCCCAGACTAAGCACCGGGGACTCAGAAGCACCGGTAAGTTTGGAGGAGGGAGGGGGAGGGAGTGTTAAATGGGGGGTATAAGGCATTTCTGGAGGCAGAGTGCTCTGTGAAATTACTTTTAACCCCCTTAATGCCACTCTGCCTCCAGAAATGCCTTTTAACCCTCTATACGCCACTCTGCCTCCTGAAATGCCTTATACCTCCCTATATGCCACTCTGCCCCATAATATGCCTTTTAACCCCTAAATGCCAGAGTGGCATATAGGGGTATAAGGCAATTCTTGAGGCAGAGTGGCACATAGAGGGTCAAAAGGCATATCATGGGGCACAGTGGCATATAGAGGGTTAAAAGGCGTATCATGGGGCACAGTGGCATTTAGAGGGTTAAAAGGCATATCATGGGGCACAGTGGCATATATGGGGTATAAGGCATTTCTGGGGCAGAGTGGCAAGCCTGGGGGCAGATGTGCATAACTTGGGGGGCAGGTTGAAAAAAAAGGAAATAAAAACAAAATATTTTTCTCAATCATAGCTTTTATTAACAAACAATTGTTCACATAGTTTACATGAATTAACATTTACTGGTATAGGATCGTCTTATATTCAGGTTTTTTCTTTTTTTCAAGTTAATATTCAGATTTTGGGGGGTCGTCTTATAATCAGGGTTGTCTTATAATCGAGCAAATACGGTAATATATATATGCAGCAGGGGCTAATATATCAGCAGCAGGATCTAATATTAGGCCCTGAAATCATGTAGTGGAAAAGTTAAGGTATTGTGTTGTTTACTCTATCATATTTATTTCAAGGATTAGTCATACTAAATTGTGGCTTCAGGCTTCCCATGTTGAATGATCAAGTATTGTATTGTCCAATAACAAAAGTATCATTCCATAGCACATTATATATGTTTTTTCAGTGGTATGATTTAATGGTGGAAATTATTAATGCCCCCCAGTTTAACTGTGGTATCTTGTGTGCCCCCCTATATATTGTTTCTAAAGTCACCACTGGTAGTAAGTGGTTATCGTGCGGACGTTCACCGGCTGCGGCGATGCGCGTAAACAACCTCCGCTGCCGGCACGTCTGCACGATGCGCTTAGACAATCTCCCGTGACGGCACTCCCCCCGTGGAAAGTGCCGGCAGGGGAGGCTGTCTGAGCGTATCAGAGAGTAGGATTCAGGTCCCCTGCACCGCTGCGAGGGATCTGTATCCTAACCCTGCTGCCTGCCCGGCGCCCGGAACTGCATGTCCCGGGCGTCGGGCGCTAGACCCCGAATATAGGCCGCACCCCCACTTTAAAGACTTAAAGTGGGGTAAAAAAGTGCGGCCTATATTCGGGCCAATACGGTATATATATATATATATATATATATATATATATATATTTACACCGATCAGCCATAACATTATAACCACCACAATTAAGTAGGTCCCCTTTTGCCGTCAAAATGACCCCGACCTGTTGAGGCATGGACTCCACTAGACCTGAAGGTCTGCTGTGGTATCTTGCAGCAAGACGTTAGCAGCAGATCCTTGAAGTCCTGCATCCTGGTGCCATGTGTTCTCCTGGTAAGTGGCGCACACACACCTGGCCATCCATGTGATGTAAAAGGTAACTTGATTCATCAGACCAGGCTACCTTCTTATGCTCATGTGCACATTGGAAGTGTTTTTGGCAGTGGACAAGGGTCAGCATGGGCACCCTGATTGGTCTGCTACGCGTCACCATACACAAAAAATGCTGGAGGTAATTCATCATAGCCTCTTCAACATATTAATTTGTAGTTGGTTAAGAACTGGGGGAGATTAGAGGCTCTCCCAACTGACTCATGATCCCCACTGTCCCCAAAAGCAGTGGGGCAGCTACCAGGGACCGTCCCGATTAACAAGCACTCTACTGCTAAATCCATACATAACTAAGAGGCCCCTCCAAAATATTTTTTAATATTTTATATGTATATCATAGTAATACATAACAATATTAGAATCTAAGAATGTTGGGAAATAAATCTCTATGTGGAACAGCACATTGAAAGCCTCTACAGTATCTGGAAAGTTATCAACAACCAAATGTGCCTTATGTTTTTTAGTATTCTGTCTTGAAGTGGTCAATATCACAGAGCCACCCAGAGAGAGGAGGGGAAAAAACTCAGCTTGATAACCAGGAAACAAGTGGGTATTAGAGATAAAGCACAGGTAGCACTGCAAAAAAAAACTGGTGTAAGAACAGAAATGTACCCCACAGTTTGGAAAACAATCAAGCACTAACTTGAAAGTCAGCTGGACTTATATAGCGCTGCAGGCTCTTTTGGTTGGTGTGGCTTAAAGGGGTCGGATACTACCACTCCTTCCCCTTCTACCCCTGTTTATATGTAGCTTCCCCAGCAGGGCGCCCTCAGTGCGTGCAGGACCGCACCCCTCCGGCAGACTAACGGCGGATGTGCGCACATCACCTTGCTTCTAGGAGCATGTGGAAGCTCTGCACCAACAACTCCAGCTCAGGGCTGGCCTAACACAAGGTGGTAGAGCCAACAGTGACAGGTTAGAGTGCCATGAAAAAATGTGGTACCTAACAGGCTGAAAACTCGTCCCCTCAAAACCTGTGAAGCCTGTTCTGGTTGGTGTGGGTTGAGGTGAGAGATAAAACCATTCCTTCTCCTTTTTTTTATATGCGCCAGGCGCATGCCCCTCCAGCCACCCATTGTGGATGTGCACACCACCATGCATCTAGAAGCAATAATAGGAGACTCAATCTAATCTTAGCAATTAATTAATACACAGTAATGCTATAAAGGCCTATGTACCATGTTAGGAGCTTTCTAATGTGTGTTTCTTTAAAAATATTGAAGAAACTCATCTTACTTCTTTCTAGGGCTGCAACTAACGATTATTTTAATAATCGATTAATCGGCCGATTATTTTGTCGATTAATCGATTAATCGGATAAAAAAATATTTAATAAAATGCCCTGCACCCACCCACACTCTGCCCCATCAGTTTCCCACCCGGCAATCATATTTTCTCTCTCTCTCTCTCTCTCTCTCTCTCTCTCTCTCTCTCTCTCTCTCTCTCTCTCTCTCTCTCTCTCTCTCTCTCTCTCTCTCTCTCTCTCTCTCTCTCTCTCTCTCTCCATACGTACCTCCGCTACCGAATCCTTCCACTTACAACGTGCAACCGCAAAACTTTATTCAAATCTTCATCGTACACGCGCGTCACATCCGTCATTACGTAACTTCAAGCAGACGGACACTACAGAGCTCTGCAGCAGAAACGGGGGAACGCCGGCGGAGGTAAGTGAAAGGAGCCGAGCGCTCCAACGACGAATCGATCACTCGATTAATCGATAACGGAAATCGTCGACAACGATTCCCGTTATCGATTATTATCGATGTTATCGATTCGTTGTTTCAGGTCTACTTCTTTCATCATACATTTGGTAGTCAAAGAAACCTAGGATCCTGAGTACAATTTTGATACAGGGGTTAAAACATGAGGAACTAAGTTATCCAGACATCTCTAGACTTCATGAGATCTGTTTATTCTCACATATTCTGGCCTGGGATTATAAAAGCGATAGAAACTTTGGTTGACATCAGTTTGAGAGTTGAAATTGAGGTAAATTGAATATTTCCCTACTGTGTCAATCCTGGTATCATTAAAAAAAACTCAGTGAGTTTGGCCCATAGTTAATCATA
This sequence comes from Spea bombifrons, assembly GCF_027358695.1. NCBI lineage: Eukaryota > Metazoa > Chordata > Amphibia > Anura > Pelobatidae > Spea > Spea bombifrons. The sequence goes on along the minus strand of NC_071088.1, from coordinate 32,633,034 downwards.
TTTTAAAAGCTATATCTATATTTAAAAAGCTTATGTCAACTCCACAATTTCTTATTCACTGGATTTCCTCCAGGATCAAGGTTTTATCAGACATTTATTTAAGCTCAGATATTATGCCCTTCAATTTTATTAACTAAGTATATTTTAGCTATTTAAGAATTAGAAATGTTTTGTCAGCTAATCCAGTCACAGAACAATCTGTTTTAGACAGATTTATTGATACCTAGAGTAAAGTCAATTTTATTTCTAAATTGTGATCTTTATTATTAAATATTGGATCGGTAAAGAAATCTAATACAATTATTAAATGGGAGCACGATCTAGGGACTTCATTTCCATCCGAATGTTTGCATAGAGCATGGTCCACTTCTAGGAGCTATTTTTACATGAACTATTTTACACGATTCTTTATGGGTGGTATCTAGTTCCTTCCAGACTCTATACATTCAATTTAAACGTGTCTAATATATGCTGGGGATGTGGCATTGAAGAGTGTTCCCCTTTCAATATATGATGGTCATGGACCTCACTACTCCTTGTGAAGATTTTTCTGATTTATTCTCATATATTTAATATTGCTACTCCACTCTCTCAAGAAGGGAAGGAAAATGATTATCCTATTAACCCCTTAAGGACTGGGCTGTTTTTTCTTTTTGTACCCTTCTCGACCAAAGCTGTTTTAACGCTATTGCGGTGCTTTTGTTTAGCTGTAATTTTCTTATCTCTCATTTAGTAAATCCACACAAGTTATATACTGTTTTTCTCAGAACAAGAAGGGCTTTCTTCACATACCACATTTGTATGCTACACTGTTGTTACCGTACTAAGTAAAAAGAATAGGCTTTCTGCCGTCTATATTAAAATTTCCCAACGTGTAGCATTGCCAAACTTGAATTTATTTCAGTAATCAACATTTTTTATTATTGCAAATATAAATACTATTTTATAGTGTAATCATGAAACATTAGAGGAATAAGCTGAAAAATAATTATCACCTTTTTCATAAATATGGAATATGAGGCATCTTGTAAACATGCTTTACCTCCGTGCACTGTTGAACATATTCTCCAAGCCAAAAACACTTCCTAAAATCACACTTTGTTTTTCGGCCACACTGTTGGGATGCTGGGTTCAGTTCATAAGCTCAGTCAGTCGTATGTATTTAATGCATGCGTGAGAATGATACATTTTGTTTGTTATATCTGAAGGGAAAAGAGAAAAAATTTTGTTTGACCTTCTTTGGGACCTTTGACATTAAGGGTTGTGACTCGAGATCCTCCAACTGTAAACCAGAGTGTATTCTCCCTACAGTCTGCCAACTTTGCATAATACTGATAGTCTCATAGAAAAACAACTCATAAAGCCATTTAGGATGTCTGGAGAGAATGAGGAATTGGGGTGATTCAAAGTGAGTTTAAACCATTTCAACATACAGATTCTAAACTTTTCATTATTGGAGATTTGCCGTTTGATTGGAGTTTGAGAAACTTTTTTGTAGCATGCTTAAATAATTTTAACTTTAATAAAGTTTCTTGAAGTTTAGATAATGTATTTGTGATGGATCCTTAAGAAGAATTATTCTGATGTAAGAAAAAAAAAACATTTTCTCCATTCCTATTGGAAGTTTTGTTTTAAAAGGTCTAGATTTTCAGATGTAATATTAATGGCTAAAGCGTGTGATTTATTTACATTTACCGGTACTTTATGATGGGATACTATGTTAAATTTTTCAAGAATCATGTAAATATTAGGAAGTGAGACCAATGGGTTTGTAATGGTTAAAATAATGGAATCTGCAAACAGAGCTATCTTGAAGAATAGTTTAGGCAATATTATAATTCCTTCAATTAATTTATTCTGGTGTATAGACATCGCCATCATCCACTGCATATAGGAAATGGTTTTGAGAGAAAGCCAGAAGTGTTAACCTTGGTAGATGTGTTATTACCATATTTGCTCGATTATAAGACAAATGCTCTGAAAAATACCCCTCGTCTTATAATCGGGGTCGTCTTATAAAATGAGACTAAGATCCAGATCCCCCGCAGCGATGCAGGGGACCTGGATCCTCCTGTGTTATTATGCCCCCCCTCCAACTTACCGGCGCTTCACGTAGACAAGTTCCGCTGCAGCCGGGAGGAGGAGCAGCGGGGGTTGTCTGCGTCCATCGTGCAGAGACTCTGACAGCCGGGGAAGGTCTGCACGATGGACGCAGACAACCCCTGCTGCTAACCGCACCTCCTCCCGGCTGCAGGGTTAAAAGGCAAATCATGGGGCACAGTGGCATTTAGAGGGTTAAAAGGCATATCATGGGGCACAGTGGCAAATAGGGGGTATAAGGCATTTCTGGGGCAGAGTGGCAAGCTTGGGGGCAGATGTGCATAACTGGGGGGCAGGTTGAAATAAAAGGAAATTAAAATATATATATTTTTCTCAAACATAGCTTTTATTAAAAAAAAAAATTGTTCACATAGTTTACATGAATTAACATTTACCGGTAAAACTTTTTTCCTATAGGGTCGTCTTATATTCAGGGTCTTATAATTGAGCAAATACGGTATATAGGGCTAGAACTGCTGATATGAAGGTTTCTGGTATTTTTAAAGCAAAAACCTTGAATGTAAGCAGTCAAATGCTTTATCTGCATCTAATGATAGGAACAGACCTGCTGATTTGGAATTTTTCACTTTATGTATCATGTTCAATATCTTCCTTGTATTATGGGATGGATTTCTGCTGTAGTCCACATAGACTATATGCTAAGATTTTGGCATATAGCTTGGCATCTGTATTTAGACGTGAAATGGGTCGGAAGTTTTGGCATGTTGTGTTGTGGATTGATTCACTTTTCTCTTGTGCGAGTTTAGAATTGGCCCTTTTGTGTCTCAGCTCTTTAGCTAGTAGAAAGCCTGCTTTATTTCCCTGAGCATAGTGTTTAGATTAAACATCTCCACCTGAATTCAGTCTCTTGAGATTGCAGTGCATGGATGTCTTTTTTAAGGAATAAATCTGGGTTTTCCAATTATTGCTAGGGAATCGTTGATGCTGATCCTGTGCTTTTGCTAGTGTTATACGGAGTCCTAATATTTGTTTGGCTCTTGTTTTCTTTTTCTGGGAAACAGTCTTGATCAACAACCACTGGATGACAGCTTTGTGTGCCAGCGAAGTTATGGGAATAGACGTCTCAGAAGATGAGTTGCCTTTAAAATACTGAATGATATATGTATCTATTTTCTTTCTGATGGCTAAATCATTGAATAAACTCTCACTTAATCTTCATGGGTTTTGACCTTTTATTTGACACTTTTCTGATGATACTAAAGATATCGTGCAAGGCCCCACAGTGCTTGATTCCAGATTAGGTATGAGTGATTTCTTAATTATAAAGTAGTCGATTTGAGAATAGGTATCATGTGGGACTGAGTAAAAACTAAAATTCTTATCTTCAAGGTGAAGCATTCACCATGTATCATACCAGTATCCCAACAATAGAGTTTGTAGCTTTTTGTCCAAATAGATTTACTTCTTAAAAAAACAACTCTTTTTTTTTCAAGTCAATGAGGCAGGTTCTCTAATGTGGGTATCTGTATTAGGTGCCCTCTCATCACCTACTGAAGATCTCTTAGTGAAAAAGGCGCAAGGTGCTTTCAGCAGCACCACTCTCCTCCCGGAAGAACACGCCATTTATTTTGCTTTTGGGAAACTTGATGCATTCCTGATTCAGTCTCTCTGTTGTGCTGTAATGATCACAAATCACTCCTCCTAGTACAGAATACGCTCAGAGACTGTACATCTTGGAGAGCCAGGTCCTTTATGGCTTATGTCATACCTTTTCCACCTTCTGTTGAAGTCACATGAGAATCATAATGTGGTCTTAATAGCTCATTCTTTGACCATAATCATCTAAATAACTTGTTTGACATACAATACCATTTATGCTATATAGAAACAGCACCCATCTGCAACCATTGACTTTCAATCTCCCTCCACTTCTCATAGCACATATATATAGTTGCTGCTAATTTACATCTTGCAAAAGAAACATCTGATTGTTACCTTTAGTTGGAAGTAGAACACCACTATAAAAAGATCTATCAAGTAAAACACAGGAACGTGACACATTTGCTTTTACCATAATAGATTTCCTTCAATATACATGTACAAGGGTGGGTGGTATTCTACCAAGAACCTTTATACTCATTTCCTTTTCAGAGCATCAACATCTAGGACAACGACATAACACACTACATACAAAAGTACCTTCCTGCAATCCAGAAAAAAATCTATTCATGCAATTTCCTATACAAAATCTCTGTAAAACAATGCAGCCTTCACTTCCTCATACAACAAAACGCTATTGTTAACTTTCACTAGAATATAGATTATGTTCCAATACACATATTAGATTTGTTATTTGTGGCTGTGGATTCCGTCTTGGACGATTGTTAAGTTGCACAACTATAGTTACAAAAGTATTTGTTTATAGGTAAGTTAACTATTTCAATTCTTGGATTTACTATGTAATAGACATTGATGAACCCAGTGAAGGTCTGACAAAGCATTATTTAATGAGATATAAATCATAAAAATTTCCCATTGAAAATATGCCATGCTATGGGAAAGTCAGCAGTCTCTTCTCATTTAGCAAACTTACAGTATCTCACAAAAGTAAGTACACCCCCTCACATTTTTGTAAATATTTTATAATATATTTTCATGACAACACTGAAGAAATGAAACTCTGCTACAATGTAAAGTAGTGAGTGTACAGCTTGTATAACAGTGTAAATTTGCTGTCCCCTCAAAATAACTCAACACACAGCCATTAATGTCTAATCCTTGGCAACAAAAGTGAGTACACCCCTAAGTGGAAATGTCCAAATTGGGCCCAAAGTGTCATTTTTTTGTGGCCACCATTATTTTCCAGCCCTGCCTTAACCCTCTTGGGTATGGAGTTCACCAGGACTTCACAGGTTGCCACTGGAGTCATATTCCACTCCTCCATGACCACATCACAGAGCTGGTGGATGTTAGAGACCTTGCGCTCCCCCCCTTCTGTTTAATGATGCCCCACAGATGTTCAATTGGGTTTAGGTCTGGAGACATGCTTGGACAGTCCTTCACCTTTGCTCTAAGCTTCTTTAGCAAGGCAGTGGTCGTCTTGGAGGTGTGTTTGGGGTCGTTATCATGTTGGAATACTGCCCTGCGGCCCAGTCTCCAAAGGGTGGGAGATTATGCTCTGCTTCAGTATGTCACAGTACATGTTGGCATTCATGGTTCCCTCAATGAACTGTAGCTCCCCAGTGCCGGCAGCACTCATGCAGGCCCAGACCATGACACTCCCATGTTTGACTGTATGCAAGACACACTTGTCTTTGTACTCCTCACCTGGTTGCCGCCACACACGCTTCACGCTTGAAACTAAACACCATCTGAACCAAATATGCCCTTAGTCTGGTTGTCTTCAGCAAACTGTTTGCGTGCTTTCTTGTGCATCATCTTTAGAAGAGGCTTCTTTCTGGGATGACAGCCATGCAGACCAATTTGATGCAGTGTGTAGCGTATGGTCTGAGCACTGACATGCTGAACCCCTACCCCTTCAACCTCTGCAGCAATGCTGGCAGCACTCATACGTTTATTTACCAAAGACAACCTCTGGATATGACGCTGAGAACATGCACTCAACTTCTTTGGTCGACCATGGCGAGGCCTGTTCTGAGTGAAACCTGTCCTGTGAAACCGCTGTATGGTCTTGCCCACCGAGCTGCAGCTCAGTTTCAGGGTCTTGGCAATCTTCTTATAGCCTAGGCTATCTTTATGTAGAGCATAAATTCTTTTTTCAGATCCTTAGAGAGTTCTTTGCCATGAGGTGCCATGTTGAACTTCCAGTGACCAGTATGAGAGAGTGTGAGAGTGATAACACCAAATTTAACACACCTGCTCCCCATTCACACCTAAGACCTTGTAACATTAATGAGTCACATGACACTGGGGAGGGAAAATGGCTAATTGGTCCCAATTTGGACATTTCCATTTAGGGGTGTACTCACTTTTGTTGCCACGGTTTAGACATTAATGGCTGCATGTTGAGTTATTTTGAGGGAACAGCAAATGTACACTGTTATACAGGCTGTACACTCACTACTTTGCATTGTAGCAGAGTGTCATTCCTTCAGTGTTGTCACATGAAAAGATATACTAAAATATTTACAAAAATCCTGAGGGGTGTACTCACTTTTGTGAGATATTGTATGTCCCTTTATTCAAAAAATAAACCTTTGCAGGGTTTTGACTGGTGGATTGTTTAGGGACCCCCCCCCAACCATATGGCATGGTTAATTACCACCAGCCAAACTCTAAATACATAAAAAAGGGGAGGGAGTGTGGGACAACTTTTCTGTCTGACAGGGAATTCTCCTACTGGGCTCCTCTATAAATAGCATTTCTTCCTGCCTTTTAGTGAGCCCAGCCCACCTTGACTATCCACCAACCCCTTCAACTTTTCACCGCTTATCCTGTTGGTTTATGTCCTATCCAACCACAGTCACGTCACCCTTCCCAGGATAATTTTAATCACTTCAGCGCTTCTCCTTTCCCATTTACGTCTTTCACAGTTCAGTAAGGCTACTGTTTGAGGAACATGAAGGCAGAATGGTTCTAATAGTAGTAACAGTGTGGTAAGTCTGAAGTGTTCTATGTGGCATCAAGCCACCACGAGTCTGTAGGGGGCAGGCAGTCACTTGGACACATAGTATTATCTGCAGCCACTTGGATTAAAGAAAATAAATAATATGTTTATGTTATTGTTTGTTAGGTATTTATCTAAGAAAACCGAGCGTCACATGACATCCAGTGTTATTTCATGTCCTGACCAGGAGCATGGCGCATACGTAACCACATCTCTTTGTGTGCCAAGTAATCTCTGTTAATTTGCAGACAATTATCCTTTCGACATTCATGGATGGCCTTTTGTTGTTTGACTGTCTAAACCAGTGTTTATGTGCATTGATAATACTTCGGCAGGAGGAGTATATTGTGTTGCATGTGTTCAACTTGAATCTGCATAGTTAGGCGTCTCAATGACGCTACATTTATAATGCTGTATGTGTAATCTGAGATGCTTCAAAATATTTCCTTGTTCAGTTTGCCTGTTTATTTGACCATATTCATCATGATGACAGCAGACTTTGTCTCCTGACCTAAATGTAATTACTTCTTAACCTTCTGTTATCTTCCTAGAATTTGTAAGCATGTTTGTTTCCTTCATCCATCCCAATACCACCTGCATTCTAATCGGATTTTCAGGGCATCAAAGTAACACTGGAAGGACATTTGTCTCTGGAAGGTGTTTGAAAACACTCTACTTAAAAAAAATAAAGAATTCTTAAATACAGTGTTGATGCTTTCTGTTTTAATAGTGCAGTGTGCAGTTGAAAAACGCATACAAATGTTTTGGTCATGTTGTTATTATATTAAACAGATTTATTGGAATCAATGAATCGGCAATTGAACACAGCAGGGTAGTAAAAAAGGGCCAAAATGCCACATCTTTCAATACATTTCTACATAAGCTGGTAAATGTCACGGTCTGCCCAGGCTGCGGAGTTGCATATCTGTCCTGCTTTAGTTTCCCTGTTTTGCTTTGATCCATTCCTGGATTTCCTTTTGATTTGTTCTATTTTCCACTCCTTGCTTCTGCTCCAGCTCTTTGCTTCAGCTCTGTTTCCTTTTTAAGGTGTGCCCCACCTATGTGTTCTGTTTGTCTGCAGTCTAAGGTATGTCTCAGTGCTGTGTGTTTGGTTTCTATGTTTGGTTTCCATATTTGGTTTGTTGTGTACCACTGTCAGCAGGGATTAGCGTTAGGACCCACCGTCATTGGAGTACTTTGGCGTAGTGGTGGGCTAAGCATACTATGGCCATATCATGTGACGGAATCTCCAATAGTTATCACGTAGTCCTAGGCTAGTTTCTGTATTCATGTGTGTCAGTCTGTGATGTAACCTGTGGGGTGTCCTTACCTGTCCTGTCTGTATCCCCGGTAGAGGGATGTCCTGTCTTGTTCATATCTTGTCTGGTTATGTTTATTCCTTGTCTTGTGCCCTGTATCGTGTATATCTTGTATATCATGTTTCTTGCCTGGTCTCCCTTTCCCTTGCATGTTATGTGTCTGCTATATTACCCTTTGCCTAGCTTCCATTCTCCCAGCCTGCAGCATCCTGCACGTGATTCATGTGATATGCTTCATGCCTGCTCCAGGGTGCCTGCAGGATATATTTCACTTTGTTCTGGACTTCATCCGCTGCCATATCAGGGCACTGGTGTTTGGCTGCACTACCCTAGGTGCTCAACACCTGGGTGAGTGTGGTCACCCTGCAACCAGGCCCTGCCCAAACTCCACTACTGCATCGTGACTCCTGTATACAAACATCGGGCGCGCTGGGTCCTTTCAGTCATCAGCTTAGACCCAGTCCGTGACAGTAAAATGCACGAGTCCACCTTGATATCAATGGAGTGTTGCAAGATTTAATCGAAAAGACCCTGTACAATGTATAGTTCTCAATGGCTGCTTGTTTCCTAAAGATTTGTTAGAGGCAGGCTAACTGGCTAGTGCATGGCCAAGTCTGGGGATGGGTTAGGACCTGGCATAGTTAGCCTTGCATGAACAAAGCTGGATTTGCTATTATATAAGGTAATTCCTTGCAAGTAGAGATGTATCAGGCTGGGCACTGACATAGGCTTGACCCAGCTTTCCCCTGCCATGGCCGCCATCTTCCATGTTATGCACTGGTATATGATTCCATGTGTGGCACAGAGTAAGGCTACTGTCGAGGACATGTCGGTTAGGTACAGTTTTCAATAGTGTATATGGGCCAGTTACAAGGGACATCTCTGACATCCCCAACCAGCCCAAGAATAAGGCAAATTCCAGTAATGCGGAAGAGGGGTTGCTGCTTCCTCTGACACCTTACGAGAGAATATGCCACTACTTACAAGCATCCATCCTAAATCGAGAAATGTGCACTGGCTCTTCTCTTCGAGAACCAAAGCTGGCTCACCTAGCTATACTCAAACTTATAACTCTTAGTTTCAAAAACATGGTCACTCGATCCGCAATTCTCACTGTTGTTTTGTAGTTTGCTTGCTAATATTGATATTATAGTTCTTTAATTATGATAAATGTCACATAAATTAGGGATATGCATCTTATGAGGATTTGAAATATGTACCTGTAAGAAATCAAACATCACTGTGTCAAATGTCTGTATGGATTGACATAATGTGCATGAAATGTATGGGTAGACTTTTTTTTTTTATTGTTTTTTTCAGGGTTAAACAAACATTGTTTAAACATCATTAACCAAAGTTTCAAACTAATTTCATCAGCTGGTCTCGCTATGAGTCATGAATCTCATTTCCATCTTTTTAGGTATATTGATTGGCGTTTTCAATCTTGTAATTCATTTGGATGCATTCAAATGTGAAGCCTGAAATGAATAAGAATGGGGTGGAATGGACTGGTGTGCTGCGTTAACAGTTTGTAGTCACGATGTAAAAGATGTAAAAAATAAAAAAAAAAAAAAAAAATAAGCACTAATTCTGCTAAAAGTTACTCTAGATTTTTTCTTTATCTTATTTGTATCGCTTTGTTGTAAGTCACTGTTCACAGATAACTATTTTTTTGGTTAATTCGGATTAAGGAGGCAGTGTTTCTGGTGGAAAGAAACATGAGGGGAAGGTCGTACCCTAAACACAATTTCGAAAAGAAGTGCCCCAAACAGAGGTTATAGCATTTATTTCTGTCCACTGACAAAAGACCAGATAATCTAAGCTCAATGCCTGAAAGCAGCACCCAGCTTCCACCACCCACAAGCCAAGGGACCTCGCTTCACAACTGTGTAGTATTCATTATGAGGGCAAGAATTTAAAATCAAAAAGCTGAAAAAGTAAAAGGCACACATGCACAAACATAAATAGGACCATGTGTGTTTTTTTGTGTATATTTTGGAACCACAGATGAAGTAGAAAAATGTTCTAGTGATGGCTTCACATCTTTAAACTACAGCACGGTAAGAATCTCATTGTGCAGAGCCAGAACTTTCCCCTAAATGGGAAATTACCTGGTGTTCTTCTTATCTCGGTATTCAGTCTGAAGAAGTCTGTGAAGAACAGGCTGTAAATATTTTGGTATATCAGGTGAACATAAGAGCATAACATCTCTCCAAAGCCAAACCTTTGAGCATCCCCCCTGGTCAATGCTGGCCAGAGCAGCTGGCATCATTGAGGTAATAAATCATGTCCCTGATAAAGGCGAGGCTATCATTAATTCTGTGTCCAGGAATGTCACAGATCTGGTCAGGGAGAACAATATGTCCAATGAATAACTACAACAAGCTAGGTAGTACCTAACCTAAGACATTGTAGTCAACGTTAAGGAGGGAAATGGGACACCACCTTTCTGTTTGAACACGATTGTAATCATATGCTCTGGGTGGAGGAAGAATCTTGCCTTGCATAAGATGTGTGCACATGGACCAAGACAATTCGGGCTAATTTATTTCATTTGTGGTCCATTTGTTCGCGGACAACAAATTCCTGCCCTGTTGGTTCAGATGAAATTCAATGGCTTGTTCTATTTGGAAACGAAATTCATTGCCACTCACCCTCTCACACTGTCTCATGCATTTTACATTCTCATGCTCTCTTTCAACATCTCCCTACATTTGCTGCTGACCACTTCCTTAACCTTGTTTCCTTTTCCGTCTGCAATATTCTAGCCTCTCGGAGTACTCATAAAAAAAGGGCAGGGCCACGGCACACCACACGGGGAGAGCCTCTTCCCTGTTCCTCCAATCGTTAAAATTTAAATTCAGACAAATTCACAAGTCTATCTTCCATCACCACTTCTTCATACAGTTCAAGGAGGTCCAGGCTAATGTTTTTCCAGAGCATTAAATACAATCCGATGAGGAGTCTGTTTCTGTTCTAAACCATCTGAAGGATTTACCGCCAGAGTGCAGCTCTTCCGGCGTAATGGGGGCATTCAGTTTTGCGTTACTGATGTTTCAAATTTATTTTTTTCGTTTAAGCCAGATGTACCTTGTGCTTCCCTTCATCATGTAGCAAAAATGTTTAAAAAGTGCTCCAAAAAGTGGTAGCGCCATAAATACCCATTTTGCCTCTTCTGGGCTGTGCTCATGAATATGGAGCCTTTTCCATCACTTCCCTCCAGAAGCACGAATGGGAGGGCACTAAAGTATTTAAAGAGGAGTGGCGGCAAAAAGACAAAGCCCACCCCCCACCAAAAACCAAGCCTTCAAGGACCCAGCTCCATTGTGGTGTTTTCAGTGAAATAAATGAAAGACTCTATCAAAAACGTATAAAAGAAGGTGACTGCTTAAGTTGTGCCTTATCTGCAACAAGGTGTCATCTGATGCTCTTATGTTCCCCCACACAACTACACATGTGCTGGTGGACCAAACCAGGGAACTCCCAAGAAGCACTTTAGGCTTTATAAAACTTGCCCACCCTTAAGGTCAAATTACCAAGTTTCCACTCTTGCACAGGTACTCACTTGATCTTAGCCAAAAATCCAATTAAGGTGAGTGTTTACTAAAGGCCTCTTGTCTCATCAAATTCTATCATTTGGGTAGTCGACATCATTGCAGTCTTGTATGCTCCTCAATCTTTAACAAAAAAAATAATAATTCTAGACTGTATACGTACTATATGATATATGATTTTTTGGCAAAGAAATAATAGCTAAGAGTCTGAATACACAAACTATTGAACTATATTGAACTATACTGAATATTGCTGATTTACTTAGCATTTGTTTGCATTTTTTCCAGCAGTCATTAGCCTTAGAAACCAAACATTTAAAACAAAATATGCATTCAGAAAAAAATCTGAATTTATAATTCTGTGTTGTGAAAGGAAGTAGAAAATAGTTGATAACAGTATGTTTTCTTGGAAACATAACATGTTTTAGTTTTATAATAAAACAAATTTTAATCCTATTTTAAGTGAAGAAATAGTGCCATCTAGTGTTAGAATATACAATCCACGCAATATATTTTTTTTTGTTAACATTCTCCTGATTTTCAATGCATGATATAGCACATAATTTTATTATATGATGGATATAAATACCGATATTTAGACATCAATTTTATTGAGATTTTGACATCAAAAGTAACTTTTAAATTAACAGTTTTGTAGTTAACAAAACAGTTACTACTTATTTCCATTTTTCTAGCTAGATGTGCAAACTGCATATTATAGGGGTCAATAGCCTCAAAAAAAAAAAATATATATATATAATGGAGTGGGCTACAGGGTTCCCTAATCCTACATTAGAGACTGCTTGGCCTAATGTGTCATCAAACCAATAATCCTAAGAGTGCCAGCTGCCAAAGTGGACCTCCATGACCAGCTACGTACATTGTACTTAGTGGCACTTTTCCCTCTCCCCAGCCCAATCAGTGGCTCTGAGCAGCTCAAAATGCTGCCCTGCAAGGAGGGAAGACTTTCTCTTATACAACAAGGCAGTTTAACCCCCGTAATTGTCATGTCTACGCAGGGCCGGATTAAGAGCATCATGGGCCTGTTGCTGAGGATTTTGGTGGGCCTTTTCATGGAAATAAAGAAAATACACAGAATAGACAGAATCTGAACATTAGTGCTCGGCCGATAGTATAAAATAGAATTTTATGTGATGGGATTGGGAGTACATCAGTACACGGGATGCCTGAAGCCACAATTTAGTGCCACTAATCCTTTTTAGTAATATAATGCAGATTGAAATAAAGTAAATAACACAATACCTTTACTTTACCTCTCACTGATTTCTGGGCCTAGAAAGTTTTTTCCTCCGAAGTGACTACAAATTCAAAAGGGCATTTGATCTCTGGATAAATAAAAATGAAATAGTTCAATTTATCCCTTCAGTAAGTAAGTGCCAGTCAACAGATAACCAAATACACGCACCAGGACAGGCTCTGCCACACCGACACCCAAACACACACATACCAGGACAGGGTAATTACCTTTCTATCCTCGGGTGGGAAATGTTGTAAAGATTTAGGTTATATTCTCTGAATGCTTCAGCAATCAATCCTGGACTTTTATCAGAAATAATTCAAAAAATTCTTGATTTTAGGTTTTGCTTTATGACTGCTTAAGAATTTGTTCTTAACGATTACCCAGGTTGTACCATTTTTTGTTTAACTTTAGTTTATATTAACTTTAATAGCTAATTGTTTTTCAATCTCTTTTATATATTTTTGTCTATTTCCTTGATGCTTGATGCAATCAGAGACCTTGCACCATTTATTGTTCAAGTCGTTTAATACTATATAGAGTTCGGACAGTTTCTTCCTGTTCTTATTTTCTTAGGTTTAATTAAATGACCTCTGATCAAACACTTACAATGCACACCAGACATTAGGAAGACTCGCATCTCCCATTATGTTTTCTTCACAGTATTGGATAGCAACTGCAAGAATGTTATCTATGTTTTCCCGGTATGACCTCTTTATTTCAAAGAATAATGGATCATGATCAGACCACGGTACATTACCAATTTTAACATTCTACAGTCTTTAACCCCTTAAAAACAATGGGCGGTCCCTAAACCCGTTGAAAACAATGCATTTTTTGTCATTAAGGGGTTAATAACTGTATCACTCGCCAGATGCCTGTCTATGTGAGTGAAAAGTAAATTCCCTATCTACTGGTTTAAAAGTCCTCTGTATAACCTATATTTTTCTAACATCTCTTGAAAAGATCTAGCCAAGCCCCTTCGGTATACATGTATCTTTTTGTCCGCAGGGATGGATTTATCCATATCACAATCTGACACACAATTAACCCCTTAATGACAAAGCCTGTACATGTACGGGCTCAAAATGCATTGTTTTCAATGGGCTTAGGGACCGCCCATTGTCCTTAAGGGGTTAAAATCGCCCAAACATAAAATGGTTCCTTGAATAAAGACTTGGAGTCTCTGGATGGTCCCATTAATAAAATGATTTGTTTTTTTGTTAGGAGCATAAATATTTAAGATTGGAAAAAAGCGGTCATCTAATTTGCATATCAAAAACAAATGTGAAAGAAAGATACCTTTTTTATTACTTTGTATATAAATTCATATTTTATGATATTAGACACCAAAATGGCTACACCTCTTTTTGTTATGTAAATTCTCACATATGGGAGGATTTAGGTCATATCATTAAAATACAAAAAACCCACATTGATTCAATGATTATTATACCCAATTCATCCTATCCTATCTAAAATGTGAATTTTCACTTTTACCTCCTATTAAGACCTACCATGTCAGAAAGTTTCCATCCATATCCATCCAAATCATACACAAGGCATGCCAGGGTGGAACGTACAACCTAAACGTCAACACATAGCCATGTAATTGCAGGCATAATGTGTATATGAAGAAAAATATTAATTGTCCATGATGTTGGGTCACCTAAAAATTTTTAACCATTGGAATGCTGTGTTAGTATGTATGATATTATGATTATGATATAACTTTATTTATTTACATGCGGACATTTTAATCATGCATAATATTAACTTTAAGACTATCTTGTCATGATGAATTATAACAATCCACATTCGTGGGAATGAACGTACTATTTGTCTAGATTGCCTTACCACCGAACAAAATATGTGCTACTGTGTTATTGCACTTTAAATGATGAATAAAAGTTAAAAAATCATGACAACAATATCTATAAAATAAACATATAATGTGCTAGAATACAGCACGGAGGCAGAAGCATCATCAGTACAGACAGTTCTGACAAAGTCAGAAATACCGTGTATGTACAAGTAGTTAATGTTGATTTTATAGTAACATGCAATAGTATTTCAATGCAAAATATATAAATATAGGGTGACATCAAGAAAGATTGTGATGATGTGACATGCATGAGGGAAAGACGTGGTCTTGGCGTGATGTAAAGTATATGAGGGGATGGAAAACATGTATGGGCCAAAAGGGACGTAGTCCTCCTCCTTTAGACTGTCTATAAGAGAGTAGTCCATTTGCAGGCTGTAAATGAGCCTGTAGAAGTCTTGAACTAAAACCTGCTCCCTTCTCATCACTAAGCAATTGCTGGCACACCATGAGAACGTATACTTTGATTGCAGTGATTTATAGTTTTCTGCCTTGCAACCTTGATCCCATTATCCCTATCTACAGTGCAAGCTCTGGTCATTTATGTTGTATTTTTCTGATTTAAAATGTGCTGCGTTCTGCATCTCTATACCCACATCTAACAGAATTTGTGCTCTTGCACTGATTTATAGTTTGTGGATTTATGATTTATATCTTCTTGTAATCTGTAATGCCACCCATTGATTCTTATATCCTGATCCACAGTTTGGTTTTCATATTTTGTTAATGCCATCTTCTGGTTATTATTTGTTATTACATCTTGTACACCATTGTACAGTTTGTTGGATATGCTGGGTTTTCGACCCTTACATCTGGCTTTATAATTCCACCATTTTGCTTGCAATGTTAACTAGCCTGTATCTCTGTACTGCCAACTGTCTCTTGTTGCTCTTTACTATTTGTAATTCTGAATCACTGTAATACTATCCATGGAGTATAATGTAGTGCTGCACTTAAAGTTGTTCAGTTCATTTTTGGCCCATTTGTTTTCAGGCAACAAACTTCATTCCTTAACAATTGCGGGAGAGGACATTACCGCAAGCAACATTATTTTGCCTTCACTTTCACTGGATTGGAGGATCAGGGAAAGAATAGAAGAGAGATGACAAGGGAGAAGTTAAAATATGAAGAAAAAGATGCAGAAGAGGAAGTTGTGGGCAGAAGCGAAAGTGGTCGGCAGAGAAGGTAGGGAAACATTTACAGAGCGTGACAGAGAGATTGAACAAGAATGAGAGGGTGAGTGAGAGTATGTGAGTGAACGTGGACCCATGAATTTCAGACAAAAACAAAAGAACTGTCATAGGTGGGAAGGTCTGGCCTCATTTTCGGGGCTATGTACAAATCGTCAAATTGACCAAAATTCAGTAAATTTGCAATATGGACGAATTCGAATCCACAAGTCTAGTCATTACTGATCTTGAGTTTGGTTGCATATGACAGTTTGTTTTATCCTTCTATGTAACCCTTATAAATCCGCAAGATATAGAGATTGCTGAAGGGAAGCTACCGGTGCTGTGAAACTAGATCCTTCCCATTTTGCAGTACCTGGATCAGGCCTGACCCCTGCTGGCTGCTGTTTGTCGAGCAGTTCCTTATTATTGAACTATGCCTTGGTTCTACTTGGACTTGGGCAAATTTGTGAGGAAGCGCCACCTAGAGGACGTTAAACATGAGCCACAGACTCAATGTGTGATCCACAAGCTCATTAGAGCCAAGAACATTGTGGAGAGCATTTCAGGGGAGCATCAGTATGGACTAATGCAGCATCAAGTAGGCTGACCAACAACATAAAAACATTAAATAGATGGCCATTGAGGAAGGCCTGTCTCCAAGGACATTAATGCATGCTAGGTTGATGTATAGATATAGGCACTTCTAAAAATGCATTGTGGATGAGAAGATATCCCTGGCAGTGCCTGTTGCACAGGTTTTGAGAGAGTGATCTCAAGGAGTCTATTAAGAAAGAGCTTTAGCATAAGTATTTTACACAGAAATATAAACTGAGGTTGTTATTCACCCGCCTTACCTTCCAGCCTGCACCCCTGACCCATCCTCTGACATACTACCAGCCCCAGGTGTTTTCTTGAGATATCACACATGTATTATGCTCTAGGAATGTCACTGGTTTTGATGTTATGATAAATTTGTGTGGTGTATATGATAAATTTGTGTGGTGTTTACAATATACATTTCACTATATAAATTCATTGTACCGATGATGATTTTGCATGATTTATCTATAGTGTTTGCTTTGAATTGGAAATAAAAAACCTTCTTTGTACTTGTAAGAGTCTTTCACTGTGCTTAAGGTTCTAACATGGAATAACAGCATAATGCACAAGGAGTATGGAAAGGGAGTTCATTATGCCATTTATTTGTATCTGTCTTTGTATGTTACTGCTTTCTCTATTGTTCCTTTGGGCAAGGAATCTGTCAAGAGTACCACTTCTTAAGAGCATGATATATCTTTTTGTATGTAAGTATGCATGCAGGGTTCTTCTCGTGCAGAGTCCTTGCTTGTAACAGGCCTAAAAGCTCCTTCTTTAATAACTGGTTAAAGCAGAATCTACTAGTGCAATACAGAAACTTAAGCTGAGCCAAAATACATTAATAGTCCAAGCACAGGGCTCCCTAATACCTCAGTTGAAACACAATGGTGATATGTTACATATAGAATGCTGGTCAACAAAACATAAGAACTTGACATAAGGCGTCAGGATTGGGTTTGGAGTGTAAGAGCAGAGAATGCTATCTCTTGCTAGGCACCCGTACCAGGTGGTACACAGAGGTAGACAAGTAGGACACCCTGGTAGCTATGGGAGCACAAAAGTGCAAAGGATAATCCAAAAGCGAAGTCAGGAACAGTCTAATAGATGAGGACAGGAGGCAATCAGGAACAAACTATATAATCCAAGCAGGAAATAGACAAGCGGGGTAGTCCAACAGGGAAGCCAAAGGTCAGGTAACGGATAATCCAATATAGGGTCTGCAGTAAAGTGAGCAAAGAAGTACCGGAATCTGGAGTCTTAGAACATAGAGGAACTTAAGCTCTAGAACACTGGAGCAATGTTGTCTGAGGGGTTTTTAAAGTGCTGCAGGTATCTACTACAGTGTAGTGAGAAGATACAAAAGAGTTAATCAGAAAGGTAAAACAGAGTGTGTGTTGGTTTTATGTTAGGGCAAGTGTGTCACAAGGAACACAAGGAAAAGTGTAAGCCAGGATATTTGTGAATGTGTGTGTGCATTTATATGTGTAATAGCAGGTGTGTGTTGGAACATCCATTTGCTTGTATGTGTGTCTTATTATGTTAATGTGTGGAGGGGTGTCTGGGTATGTTAGTCGGTGTCTGGGTATGTTAGCATATTTGTCTTGGTATGTTAGTGTGAGTTTCTGGTTGCGTGTTAGTGTCTGGGTGTGTATGTGTTTGTGTGTTAGCATGAGTGTCTGGGTGTGTATGAGTGTCTGGGTATGTTAGTTTGAATGTCTAAATGTGTGTTATTGTGAGTGCTTCTCCCAAGATTGGGCTCTGGATCCACCACTGGCCGAGACTTATTTTAATTTCCATGGTCACTGAAAAATCGTTCCATTTCTCTCTGTTGAAGGTTGTTTTGACATTATAATGTCATCCTAGAACCTGTGTTGATGGATCTCCATACCTATATCAGAGGAGTCATCAGAGGGATACACCTGGTACTGCTGTGCCAGGCCCGCGCTAAACATGGGAACCCTGTCTTCCTGTTCATTCACCTTGGCAACCAGGCTACTGGTAACTGAGAGGCCCAGAGAAGTCACGTAGCACACATTACGTAACTGCTATAGTTGAGACACATCGATGCAGAGACAGAGCTGCAGCCAAGACAGGACTCCGGTAACAAGTAGGAGAAAGGGAGGAACGGTAGTGTGTGTATGTGCAGCTGCTCGGCCTTGGAAACCAATTTTATAAAGCTTCCAACACACAGTGCTTGTGCTTATGTTGCTTCCAGAACCAGTTTTGAACTCTGTAGTGGGTGATGCTAGAGAGGACAGTTTGTTTTTGCATGCTACATGCTTCAACATTCAACAGCATCACTCTGTGTGCATGGAAGTGGCTGAAGCACCTAAATGCAATAATTAGGACGGTATCCACATAACATTGCTCATACAGTGTATGTGAATATCCCTTCTAATTATTGCTTTTAGGTGTTTCAGTCACAACCATTTCTAAAAAGCCTCAGTGAAGCATACCACAACCTACGACGGTCAACAAGGTGTCTGTCAACCTGCCGGCTCTCTCTAGAGATGCACTTAATTACTGGAGGAACTGGGCTTGTTGGGGAGATCATAGAGGTATCTCTAACCAGCCAGACATCGTCTATTCCTTCAGACTTCTGCTTCAATGCTGCATGGTGATGTGTGCCTATGTTTTATCCTGAGCGCTGGCATATGATATGATATCTCGGTGCTCATCACTGAAGCTACGTGGACCAGGAGGGAACAGTTAAACAGATAGACCTCACCCTCCCACCACAGGAATTAAGACAGAAAAAAAAACAGAAGGAGAAAAGATCATAGTGAGAAATAGGAGAGATAATTAGAAAGAGAAAAACATAAAGGGGGGTGATTAAGAGGAAGGAGGGAAAAAAAGGAGAAAGAGAAAGTGTACAAGAGCAAGCATTAATGTGCATTTGGGTACAGGGGTGTGTGTGTGTTTGGGCAGGCATTTGCATGTGTGTGTGTATCTAATTATGTTAGTTTGTGTGGGGTGTCTGGGTATGTTAGTGTATGTGCCTGTGTGTCTGGGTACATTATCATAGGTATGTTATTGTGAGTGTCTGGGTATGTAAATGCAAGTGACTAGGTATTTTAGTGCACGTGTCTGGGTGTATGTGTGTTAGTGTTTATATATGTGTGTATATTGGTGTTTGTTAATGTGACTAGAGTTTTAGAGTGAGTGTCTGTGTGTTAGCGTGGGTGTCTGGGTAGGTGTGTTAGTGTACACAAAACACAAAGTAAATCACAGTGAGTCCATTATCACAGAAAAAGTGTTTACACATAACAAAAAGTGTTGATTTGTGGCCTAAATGTCCTCTGCAATTCACCAGAGAATGGTTGAGACAATTTACAGCCATAAATAATATATTATGATGATGCAGTCAGGCTTCCAAAATTCCAATTAATATGGATATAAAACAAAAGAGAAAAAAATATTTGTGACGTAACAACGTAACATGCACTCACATATATGTATAGAGAGATAAACAGGCTTGTCATAATAAAGATATAAAAAGAAGAAATGAGCAAATATAACATTCAACAATTTATTTTAGAATCCCAAACATACAAAGATCCCAGCAATAAAACAAAGAAGCAGAAAATGTTCAAAATATAAAAAATGTTGCAGCTCAAATTAGACACGCTACATGTTTTAACCTGCTGGGCTTCAACCAATGCGTGTGTCTGGGTATATGTGTTAATGTTTGTTTGTATATGTTAGTGTGAATGTCTGTGAGTGTGAATGTCTATGAGTGTGAATGTCTGTGAGTGTAAGTGTCTGTGAGTGTAAGTGTCTGTGAGTGTTAGTGCGTGTTAGTGTCTGGGTGGGTGTTAGAGTGAGTGCCCCTCCTGAGAAGAGGCTCTGCATTTGACTTACTTTCATTTCTGTTGTTACAACTTATCAAGTTGTTACTTTTAGACATGGGGGTATATTCCCTGAGTATTCTTTACATTAATGTATACAGTTTTTTTATCCTCAGATAAATATAGTAGGTAATCAACAGCAAACACTTGTCTGCAGAGCAGGCCCTAGGGTTCCCAACACCGCTAGACGAAGTAGGTTTTCTAACCTTCTCCTTTATTCATTTGTCTGCCAACAGAAGAGAGAACCTAATGGTGGTGCCTTACCATCAGTTTAGTGCCCTAGACAGCCATTGTTGCCTATATGATAGGCAGGCCATGCCTTTACGGTATAGTACTATAGTTTATTAGCCTGTTAGAAGGCTATCAAACTGCAAAAGGCAGGGATTGGGCTACTTATAGAGAATGGCAAAGCCAGGGGACAATGAGATATCTACAATGGACTGTGTCTATTTGTGCAGCAGGTTCTTGGACATGGTTATGTAACATGTTACATAACAGGGCCATCATGACTATTTATTTTTGGAAATGTATACCTTATTAAAACATATTTGAATTTTGTTTTATAGCATTACAGAAACTAGTTTACAAATAAAAAACATTATAGTTAATTAATATCAATATACACTATATGGGCAAAACTATTGGGACACATCTCTTAATTATTTAATTCAGCTGTTTTAATCAGACCCATTGCCACAGATGTATAGAAGATCAAGCACCTAACCATGCAGTCTGCATTTACAAACATTTATGGTGGTATTGTGATAGGATGCCTCCTTTTTAATAAGTCAGTTTGTGAAGTTTCATCCCTGCTAGGTATGCAATGGTCAACTGTAATACTGGAAGTGTTTAGGAACAGCAGCAACCACGTTAACCATGTTAAGTCACAGAGCGGGGTCACCGACCGAGTGCTGAGATGCATGTAAGAGTGTAACAAGAAACCATTGGGCCCTGGTGCGAAAAAATTGCCCTGGGCCCCCAACTTCAACAGCTGGTCTGTGCCATCATTGCCCCCACACAACTGCTCTGTGCACCCTGCCCCCCTTTCAACATACAACATATGTAAACACACTTACACAAGCTTACTCATACTCACTAGTGCACACTCCAGCTCACCTCACTTACACAATTACACATCCATGCTCACACACACACAATAACACATCCATGCTCAAGCACACAATTACACATACAATGCTCACACACACACACACACAAGTACATATATATATATATATATATATATATAAATGCAAACACAAAAGCCCCGATACATTCCTGTCTCCCTGTGCCAGTTCAAAATAGTTTAGAAAGGGCCCTTCTTGCCTGGATCAATGTGATCCAGGTCGGAAGGGCCCTTTCTAAACAATTTTGAACCAGTACAAGGAGGCAGGAAGAAGGGGTCGCACCTCGGCCCCCAAGAGGCGCGGACACCTTTGGATGTAACAATCCGACGAGAGACGGGTCCTGTTTGCAGAATGGAGAGCTATCAGTACGGGTAGTCATGGGATGAACAACAGCAGGAGAGTTCCAACAGTCCGAGGTCGATGCAAGCAGCAAACAGGCAAAGTCCAAAAAGCAATCCAAGGTCAATCCAGGCGGCGATCAGAGAGACTAGTCAGGGAACCAGTAAATCAGAATATAACACACTGAGACAGTGATAACGTATGTACCACACAAGAGCTCAGATTAGAGTGAGCAGGGGGTTTAAATTTGGTGCCAAACAGCTGAAGCAAATAATTAGCCAATCAGGTATAAAGCGTGAGGACCTGCCCCGTAGAGTGACGTACTCAGTTGCCGGGTATGTCCAGCACACTGAGGACAGGAGAGCAGACCCCCGGCAGGAGAGACCGACGCCACGACGGACGAGGACGATGAAGAGGGTGATCCCCGGCGGCGAGCAGCGCAGGAGGTCCCGACGGCAGGCACCACCGAGGACGCCCCAACCCGAGGAAGAGGGACGCGCGGCAGACGCACGGCAGCAGCGGAGCCCCCAGGACAGACCCGCCGGTGAAAGGTGACATTGGGATGGACTGGAACAGATCCCAAACAGAGATTGCGAGCCAGGCCTTCACATCCAACATCGGTGCCTGACCTCACAAATGCTCTCCTGGATGAATGGGGAAAAATTCCCACAGCAACACTCCAAAACACTACAAAAGCTGTTATAGCTGCAAAAGGGGGACCAACTAATTACATAATAATGTCTGTGTGTTTAGATTGCAATGTCATGAAAGTCCTTGTTGGTGTGATGGTCAGGTGCCCCAACACTTTTGTCTACATAGCGAATTACAGTCGAATATTAGTATATAGTTAAAACAGTGACTAGGTGATTGAGGATGAAATGAAATCAGTGGACAATTTGAGCCAACAGGGTAAAAAAAAACATCATAGTGTTTCACTTGCTATTGACTAGAATCATGTTTATATAAGCACACAGAAGAAAGAAAATTGAATAAACCTTAGAAAATGCATCACTTGAGTTTTGAAACATAGACATGAAAACACCTTTCATTCTTCAAATATGAATACACTTGTATAAAATCACAGCCCAGTACAAAAAAATGTTAACAAAGCCAATGAATGCATGTACTTTCCCTTTGAGGTTTGGAGTACAATGCAGTTAAAAATTCTGCAGAAGGCTTGTCCCTTTTCATTTGATTTTGTTTTTTGGCATTTCATGCTTTTGAATAGCTTTCAATTGTGGATATATGTTTCGTAATGAAGCATAATATATATATCCTGTGACTATTTCTAAGTAAATATAGTATTACCTCTGCGCTTTGATCTTTATAAGACAATGCATATTTAAACTCTTTGTAATACTATTTTGTGGAAACTTTGATTTGTCAGGTGTTTGTGTAATTGTTGTCCCACAAAATCATTTACCCTAGCAGGGTGATTCATTGTGAGACATTATTCCGGATATATCTGAAATGCAGGACCCAGCAAGTTTACCCTTAGACAGTACAGAGACATAAACAGAGGATAACACAGAACAAGTCCACTAACAATGATACAATTATTTTCATGAAGCACTGCCTTCTCTTTACATGTAGTGCTTCTCTTTTTACTATTCTATACTATTTATATTTGATAATATGTGTGTTCTAGGTCAGTAACCTCCTGCTGTCATGCAGGAATGGATGTGAAATCATTTCAATTGCTAGCCTATTTCACCAAATTCCACTTCACCGCACGTTTATGGAAGAGGAAAAACAATCACGATCTTTGATTTTAAAACAAAGACTATTTGTTTAGCAGTACTGTCACTACGCTTGAAATAAATGCTTTACACTGAGATCTATGGAAGCCTTCAAAAGTTACCTCCGAACTTTTTCCAATATGCCATTTCAGGTACTGTTTATGTTAAAAAAATGACATAATATAGATATAAACTGCATATAACCTCATAATAAAATATTAAGGATGCCTTTGTCCTCTACACCCTTCATAACCTAAGGAAAACAACTGATACGTAGAATCCCAACTCTCACCATTTTTTTTCTTAGTAGTATATAATTAAGAATTTGCTTTCAAAAACATTGTTTTTGCATAGCAGTTTTTCATCCTTCACATCCAATCCCTCCCAAAATCCTGCCGCCGTCACCTGAAAAACATCTCCCAAATTCGCCTATTGCTCACACAAGAAACAACAAAAATATTAATCCACTCCTTTATGATATCCAGTCTGGATTATTGCATACTCCCTACTAAGTGGTCTACCCCTCTTTCGCCTTTCACCGCTTCAATCCATCATCAACACTACAGCTAGATTAATATTTATCTGTCACCGTTCCTCATCTGCTGCTCCCCAATGCCAATCACTTCATCGGCTCCCCATACCATTCAGAATCAAATTCAAACTTCTGACCTACAGAGCCCTTAACAACTCCACACCCCCTTGTATCTCTACCCTCCTATTCAAATACACCACTAACCACTCTATTGTACTTCTCATTACTTGCACCTCTCTTCTACTGTCATTACCTCCACCCACTAGTATTCAGGACTCTCTGAAAATCCACCTCTTTTGTGACGCTACAACCTTTCCTCCTAACACTCAGGCAGCATCCTAATCAAGACATCTGAATGACCAACAATCTCTACAGCTCAACTCGATTAATTCATTCTCATCCAAGCAGTCCTCTCCTACTGTTTCACTTCCCCATCGACTACTGACTAGCCTGTAAGCTTGCCAGAGCAGGGCCCTCTTCTCCTTTTGTACCAGTTTGTTATTGTGTGGGATTTAAATAATTTCACTGACTCTGATGACGCTTTATAAATAAATAGTATGCAATGCATTATATAATGTTTTCTAGCAGCTGTTTGTGTTGTATTTGTCCTAGCTCTATACAAAAACCCTGACCCAGGGGCGTAACTAGAAACCTCAGGGCCCCGGTGCGAGAATATGTTAAGGGCCCCCCACCCCCACCCCATCTATCCCTTTCTCACTATCTCCCTCCCTCCCCCCTTATCACGATCTCCCCTCTCCCTCCCTAACCCCCCTTCTCACAATCTACCCTCTCCCTCCCTACCCCCTTCTCACAATCTCCCCTCTCCCTCCCTACCCCCCTTCTCACAATCTCCCCTCTCCCTCCCTAACCCCCCTTCTCACGATCTACCCTCTCCCTTCCTACCCCCTTCTCACAATCTACCCTCTCCCTCCCTACCCCCTTCTCACAATCTACCCTCTCCCTCCCTACCCCTTCTCACGATCTACCCTTTCCCTCCCTACCCCCCTCTCACGATCTACCCTCTGCCTCCCTACCCCCCTTCTCACAATCTACCCTCTCCCTCCCTACCCCCCTTCTCACAATCTACCCTCTCCCTCCCTACCCCCTTCTCACGATCTACCCACTCCCTCCCTACCCCCCTTCTCACGATCTACCCACTCCCCCCCTACCCCCTTCTCACGATCTACTCACTCCCTCCCTACCCCCCTTCTCACGATCTACCCACTCCCTCCCTACCCCCCCTTCTCACGATCTACCCACTCCCTCCCTACCCTTCCTTTGTAGGTCACTTACCGTCAACTCCTGTGTTGGGAGCGTGAGGCATTTGTCTTGGGTGCCGGCGCTTCACTGCTGAGCGCCACCATATGACGTCATATGCCGGCGCTCAGCGTGAAGCGCCGGCACCCAAGACAAACGCCTCACGCTCCCAACACTGCACTCTGGGCAGTGCTGAGGCAGGCGGCGATGGCGGCAGCGGCGGGGAGCAGAGGAGTCCTGGATTTCTGTCAGTCAGGGGGGCCCAAGAGTTGCCGAGCGGTCGTTTTCAGCAACCGCGCAGCACCCCTTGGGCCCCCCTGACTGGCAGAACTCCAGGGCCCGGTCGCAGTTGCGACCCCTGCGACCCCAGTAGTTCCGCCACTGCCCTGACCTTATCACACTGCTTGTGGTAAATTATAGAAGGGGTCAGTCTTAATCACCCAGCCTGACTAATGAAAGTCTATAAAGGAATGGACCGCATCAGAATTTCCATTAAAAAATTCAGCTCGGTGTGGTTTGGGCAGGAAAGTCATATCATATAACCAACAACAATTTACCATTCAGATAAAGGAAGTTTATTGGAACAAGATTAGATAAAACCAGGTGTTCGTCATCTTATGATGGGACTTCTCCTTTAACTTCCTCAACACAAGCAAAATCTTCTATATAGCTCTAACTTTTTGCATAGTAGGGATTGTTTAAATTATTCATACATAATCCATCCATTTTGTCTATGTGTAAAAATTCTAATTTCAATTTTTTTGTGTATCTATTAAAATTGTTAATTTTAAACATGTTATTGTCATTAAATAGGAACATACATACCTACTTCCAGAAGAAACTTGTCAGGTTATATTGTAAAACTGGTGAGATTAAATACTTTTCATTTCATCTTAAGTCACCTAGAATTCATTGTTTAGTGAATAAATCCCACATTAAATAAATCAAATATATTTACAGTATATATAGTTTATTAAAGCATAACTTTGTAATGGGTGAGTAAAACATTACTTACTTGGAATTGATTGCTGTTTGATCACTGATGACATGAAACCGAATAAACAAATTATACGTATTCCAGTAATTAATTTATTACAGTAGGTATCGCTAGAAACAAACACTGTTGCGTATTGTTTCCGTGACAACATATAGACCAACTAGTTTTCATGATTCATGAGTCTATGTCTGCCCTTCTATGGTGCTGTAACCTTCATAAATCTCAACTTTATAAC
Organism: Spea bombifrons; assembly: GCF_027358695.1. Taxonomy (NCBI): domain Eukaryota; kingdom Metazoa; phylum Chordata; class Amphibia; order Anura; family Pelobatidae; genus Spea; species Spea bombifrons. The sequence goes on along the minus strand of NC_071088.1, from coordinate 32,606,490 downwards.
TTGCTTCCAAATCTATAAAATGAAATTTTATTTTTACAAAGATTTATGTCAAGTACAAAAAGTTCTGCATATTGCCTTGGAACATTTTATTTTCTAAGCTTCATATCGACTCTGAAATCATACGTAATTCATGATGAAACCCTTTAGGTGCTGGCCAGTAATGAAAAACGATGCACAAAGAAAGCAAAAGCATTTTGAATTTTTATGCTTTATGTAATGCAGTTAAAGACGGAAGTAGACTAGTGCCCTTCAGTATCTCCGTATACCAGGATTAGATTCTATGGGACTGTAAAAATACATTTATAGCTAGTGACAGGAGTCACTGCGGGTTGTATTTTAAAGTATTTTATTTTATTGTGATAAATGCTATATTTCTCATTGCTTGGGTCATTGTTTTACATCATCAGGTGCCATTAACGTCAGCACCACATCATCATCAGTAGCTTCTAACTGTATTTCCAACTTGCATATCCGTACACACATATTGAGCTAGTTACCATTACCCATGTACATCTGTTACTTTGTGATGGCCTCAGCCATAATTGTCAGAGATGCGGACGTTAAACAGATTAGTTTTGCATACAATGTACATTAAAAGGGTCACTGGGTAAGGCATGGTATGACATGTTACATACTTTTCAATTTATCAGTTTACTAATGATTTTTTGCATTCCCCAAAGTGTCATTCTGGATAAGCATAATAAACTGAAACTTATTTTATTGTAATTATTTGTATTTTGTGCACGAAAATAAATGTCACATTCAAAATATGGAGAGACCCATTTTCCACGCATTAACTTTGAAAAAAATGCCATGTTTCAGATGGACTTGCTGAGGATGGGCAGCTGCGTTATAGCCTGTCCTATGGTGTATTTCTACTTCTCAAGCTTAACTTTCTTGTGGCATTACAGAGGAAAAATCAAATTTTGTCACAAGGGCAGTCCAGAACCAAAATGCAAGACAATTTTTTCTCTGGACAAGAGAACCAACAACTACAGACACGTGTATTTTGCCTTTATAGGCCCAGGGCCGGCCCAAGGCGAAATGCCGCCTGGGGCGAAGTTTAAAATGCCGCCCCTCATTATCTACCCTTCTTCTCCCTCCCTCCCTATTATCTACCCCCCCCCTTGTACTTACCTTTCAGCAGTCCTGCGGCGAGTCTCCCTGCTCGGTCTCGGTGCACCGAGACAGAGCTAGAGGGCTCGCAGAGGAGAGAGAGAGGGGAGCCGAGCGGGTACTGACAACTTGGTAAGCGAAAACCACTCGGCGCCCCTCTCTCTCCTCTGCTTTTAAAAAAAAAAAAAAGGGCTGCCTGGAGCAGTTGCCCCACTCGGCTCCATTGTCGGGCCAGCCCTGTATAGGCCTCATCAACAGAGTTGGGTGGTATACAACAAGACACAAGCGAGCAAGGAGGTCCAGGAGCAAAATCCCATACAAAAAATGTCTGGGATTAACTCAAAGAGAACGGACATCCGCTTTATAGCCTGTCCTATGGTGCATCTCCGCTCAAGTTTTAGCTTTCTTGTGGCATTACACAGTATAAAATGCTAACATCAAAATATCAGTCTGATCCTGCCACAAGGGTGGTCCAGAATTGAAATGGGGACAAATTATGAGGCTGACCATCATCATTTGTTGACATGGAATCACTGCATGCAGTGAATAACCTAGTTCTTTCCCTCAGGAAAGCATCATATACAGGTTTTGAGTATATCTGAGAGCAGAGTTTATTTTAAGTCACATGAAAATCCCAAAATTCCTCTACACCTTAAAGAAAGCTGGCCTTTTTAAAGATGCTTTTCTAGTTAGACAAGACATGAACAGAACTCTCTAGCGTGTTAAGCAAATACACCTTAGCAGATATGTAATTTGGATCCTTTCTTTCAATGTTTAATCACTTACGAACACAGGAAAACCATGTATTTCCATTTTTATAGCAACCACTTTTGTCTCACATGACAAAACCTTCTTTGAAAAGAATGGGGCAAAGTTTTACATGATTAAAGAATTGTTTCTGGGAATGATTTTGGCATTCAACAAAACGTTTATACATAAGCAGAGCAGATTTTGAGGCGATTGAGGAGATTAAAGAGAAGGCAACAATGAAACATTAACTCTTGCCATTCTGCAGATCTTGGCTCCAGAAACCCTACTACTATTCACAAGATACATATATATATATATTTAAGAATATATACAATTTATCAGAGGAATTTGCCCGCAATGTTTTCCATATGTGTTAAATTGATGGTAGATATATGTTATTACATATTTAACTCATACTAACATTTCATAGCTGTCTTTACTTGACCTGTCTTTGTCTGATTAAATTACACCTTCTCAGAGGCCTTCTCAAAGTGGTATCTGTAAGTGCCAACATACTATTACTTTTGCCTAGTGTATAATTTCTCGATTATTCTGTATAAACACATAGAGTGCTGACTTCACAGTCTCAGCTGCAAAAACTGAACACAAATTTGTGACACCCATTTACTTATAACATTTAATTAGGCTATTTATATGGGAAACACTGTTTTTTTGTAAAAGTTTTGCATTTTGGCTAACCACATAGATTTCTGTAAATTATAGTAGATTTATGGTTTACATTTACATTCCAGAACACTTTGTGACATATTCTAGGCTATAGTGTATTTTCCTGATTAACCCTTTGGTTCCAGTGGGCTGAACAATTGATGTTACATCTGTCATGCAGATTTATTTCAATTATTTCTGCACTGAAAATTACGTTTCTTGGGGGTGTTTTTCTTTTCCTATTCTCGGTTTTAAGATCTTTACTTTATTGTTTGATTTTGTAGCATACAATGAATGAGTTGATACTGATCAATATTACATTTCTGTACTGACTGCATTGGAATCCTATTTGAGTGACTTAAATCTGCTTTTATGTTTTCAAGAAATCAATCAATGCCGCATGATTTAGTTCAAAATGAAAGACTATTGGAGTAAAGCAAAATTATACAATTTCATTTATCTTACTCTAATATCCTGTACATCTTCATGGTATTTGGGTTTGGCTAAGACTTGAAAATGACAATTAATGGGTAGTTGATGTTGCTATGGAAACTTCAATAAGTTGACAGTATCTGAGTAATGTTTCCTTTTTACCAGTACAATGAGCTTTTAACCCCTTAATCACAAAATGCATTGTTTTCAATGGGTTTTGGGGCCGCCCATTGTCCTTAAGGGGTTAATATTTTAAAACAGGGTTTATGGCAGGACTATATAAGTGTGTCATGCGAGTACACAAACCTCAGAGATGATATTTTTGTCCATGATGTGTATTTAAATTAATTGTTGCCATATAAGTAATATATGTATATGATGGAGTCTCATGAAAGTTAGTTTGACACACCAACACCTGCCTTCTGCATAAGAATTGTAAGCCTACAACAACCAGGTTGTTACGCTTCGATCTCTACAGAAGCGGAAGCCAACCTGCACCATTTGCCTTCACCACTGTCTATTCTTGTGATTTAGTAAAACCAGCATTGGCAAAGGAGTTTGCAGTAAAGCCAAGGTTGCAACTCACTAAATCACCAAGCCCAGTAAGATTCTTCTGCAAGGATAGGGCAGCCCTGCTTAATGCATAAATCAGTGGGCAATGAGACTAGACTAACCAAGTTCTTCTTGTAGCAGAAGCTCATTTCTGTGGAATCTACACAAGTACACTTGAGGTTTTATTGATTTTGTCAAGTCTTCCATTGCTGTTGCTCTGCTGATATAGTTATAGTTATATCAGAGGTCTGGGGAATTTGGAGGCCAAGTCAACACCTTGAACTAGTTGTTGTGTTCCTCAAACCATTTCTGAACCATTTTTGATTTGTGGCAGGGTACATTATCCTGCTGAAACAGGCCAATGCCATCAGGGAATACCATGTCCATGAAAGGGTGTTCATGGTCTGCATCAATGCTTCGGTAGGTGGTACTTGTCAAAGTAACATCCACACGAATGGCAGGACCTAAGGTTTCCAAGCAGAACATTGCCCAAAGTATCACACTGCCTCTGCCGGCTTGCCTTTTTCCCATAGTGCATTCTGGTGCCACATAAAAGAAAAAGTGATTCACGTTGCGCTATATTAAGTTGTGTCTTTTTTTGTATTTTACGGTTATCTGCTGATCATTATTGGAAAACTCATTAAGACCATTTTTGGGGTTTCCATGGAAAACTTTCCTTATCTCTTGTTCAGTATACTGTAGATATTGTACATATTTTTATACACTATCACTGATTGGCGTTTCTGTGGTATATACGGTATATATTTAAAATTTACACCACATACTGCTCTTTGTAATGCTGATTGATGATTTTGTCTCTGGCATCCTATATACCTAGTGATACTATTGTGACCAGAGTCAGAAATTGACATGCTAAAGTATAAAACTACATACAGTTAATGGTATTTGATGCTAAATACATTTTTATTACATTTTAATGCTAGATTTGTTTTAAGATTGTCCTTTCGGATATGAAAATTCAGCAGTTTCCAAAAGTACAAAAACAATACAAAAAGTAGAAGCCATTTATATGATCCCAAGGCATCAAAATGCAGTTTGATCCGTGAACTGTAGAAATAATATGTTAAAAGCAGTGGTCTAGTTAAAAAAAAGAGCTATTTACATTATACCCACTCTACAGGAACGGCTGAACCAACCTTGCAAAATGCTAATTTTAGGAGCGTTACTTTTTAGTAACCTCAGTTCTAAAATAAAGTCAATGGACAAATGTCACCTTTTAATACTACCGATCTCCTCTTCCTCTTTTAAATACAAATAGTAAAGTGCCACCAAATTATTTAAAGACAGGAAAATACTTTTGTATATTTCATACAGGGTTTGGATTTATACAAATGTAGGAAACCCACAAATAGTTTTGTTATTATATTTAGGAGTCCTTTACCTTTGAGCCAAAAGGAGTAAAGGAAGAGTGGTTCAATTACCTACTAGAAGCTCTTGTAGTAAGACCATATCTGCTTCTAGATTCTCATTGCTCCCACTTTCTCCGTAATGTCTACTTTTTTTGCACGTTTTTAAAAAAACTACTTCAAATGCTCCTAATAATTTAAAATGTCCGCTCCATATTTTCTCCACGTTGTACTCACGGAAGCCTATAAGAGAGGTAGCTCATAAGCCTGAAGGAATTACTTACAAAGCTCATAGGCTACCTTTTAGAACCCGTGACTAAGTGGTCAGAATTTAGTATCTTTCATTTGCAACAACAAGTATTATAGGATGCTGACTTCAGCCCTTGTATCGTGAACAAAGTATAATGAAGCAAGTATGTGAAGGGGTGGGAGTACCATATAAGAACATGAAGCAGCTGCTTCGGGTCACCATTAGTCGATAATGTATCAATTTTGCATTCTGTAGCTTATGTATAGTCTTATACTTTTTTAAGATGACTCCCTCTTAATCATTTTGCATAACGTATCTAAAATAGAGTTGTTCTCTGCAGGGTGGGGGATAACGAGGCATCCCTGGCACTTTAAGGCAAGCAATATTGTAAGTGCATCCGTGGGCCGGATATGTGCGGCCACACGTTACGTTTTATGCTCACATAGAATGCAGCAGAGCTTATCCAGTTGCTGGAACATTCATTTATTATTAAGTTTTCTAGGTGGAGCAGAACCTTTAGGTAACTACACCCTTTCCCAAGCTCACCAAAATGTTGCCGTTTTAGCTGATTTTGTCATCAAAGAACTACAAATGCTTTGTCTGCAAATTGTTTTACGTTACTAAGCCGCGAGATTCTTCCTGATCCCCTGTAATGGCCATCACAATCATTTAGCATTAACATGTACGTACAAAGCACTATGGCCCGTTGATAATATTGACACCAGTCAAAGTCCTATACAAAAATGTAGAAAATAAAAACGGAAAATTTAGAAAGCAAAAAATAGAAAAAGGAAAAGTATAGAAAAAACGAGCTGCGGAAGACAATATGAATGTATTTATCATGAGTAGAGAAAGATGATGGTGGAATGAGCAGTGTTATTTTAAGGAGCCTCATTGTGATGCTGATAATCACTCTCCATAGTCAAACTCTAGTTTTATTATATGGTTTTATACACCGTTTTCTCTTTCTGTCATGCTTTATCGCATACTCAGCTACCTAATACTGTGAGTAATTACATATTCCAATGGCGCACCAGTATAAAAGATAAAATCTTTACCCAAGATTACCTATGACCGTCATAATAAAGTACAAATGATACAATTTTAAGTGATTTGACCACAATAACAGTGAAGCAGTTGGGACACACTTAGGTGAAACATGAATTACACTTTTTAGTTAGTAAGAAAATAAACAGTGGAACAGCATATTTACATATACTGGGCCTTTATGGCCTATAAAATCTAACACACAAACAGCGTACTTTGTCGCGTACTAGAGGCCGGCTCTAGGTGTAAGCAGGTTTGGCTTACAGAGCCTACTTGAGTGATGCCATTTGCCACACTGTCACTAACTAGATCAAAGATGTCTTCTTAGCCAAAATTTCATGATTTTAGGCTTAAAACACTATACCATGGATTAGTTCACTTTTATTGTCATCTGTATAGGGATTTAATAATACCAGTTAAGTGCACTTATGTATGTAATTATCATGTAATTATAGGTTAACGTAAATAGCGTGACATACAATAAAACAACAAATGTTGACGGCACTTTTTTTTAGATAATGTGCAGACTACATTAGTTAATTGTGAATCAACAATGTCGACTTTAAATGGCTACAGAATTAGGTACAGCACCACCTACCCTGAGCTCTTAATGTAAGATTAAAATATCTGTGATTGCCAAAAAATATATACGGCTGTAATTTTACTTTTGGCCAGCAGGTGGCACTGCCTCCCACTGAACATCAGCACATCTCATAATTAAAGTTTGCTTTTATACCTTACAGCTAAGACCTAAAAATGGATTGCAATTCCTAACTTGTTTTGTCTCTATAAATAATGTTAGAATTTAATTAACTTGTTTAATAATTAAAACACATTTCATATATTTCTACACACCCGCATACTCTTGTATAAATCTGGGTAAATTCTTTTTTTTGTTTGTTTTCAGATTCATATTTATTTAGGATAAGATTTTTTAAGCCATGGCCCCCAAAATGTAAATTTTTTAAGTTTTAGTTATCTAAGGTGTATGTGCTGCAAATCATTTCTTTTACCAATAATAATGAACATCATCTAACAATGTTTGACTAGTTCGTGGTGCACCAACCTATTTTTAACTCTCTGCCAGTTTAATTAGAATAATGCATTGTTCAATTCTTCCATAAGCACATAAAAAACTTAGGTGTTATATATATATATATATATATATATATATATATATATATATATATATATATATATATATATATATATATATATATATATATATATATATCTATATATCTTATAGCGCTATACAGTAATTCCCAGGGCCTATTATGCACATGTATTAAAAAAAGTTGAAGAAAAAGATATAGAAAATCAGATTAAGTACAGAGAAAGATGCAGGTCTATTGAAAGGTAAGCAATTCCTTACAGTTGGCATTGTCTATTTCCAAATATATTGTCAATAGTGTATTTTGTATCCTCTATTTTATTTTGTGACACCCACTGTTTAATGTCCCATGCCTTATGAGGAGAGCAAATTCTTTGTTTCTATTTTTCAATGCTTTGCTGCTGTTCTATACGCATACCTGGGAACTTGTGAGCTCCGGCTACCCAGAGCCTACCCTTGGGGGACGCAGCCAGGACTGCCCACTGACCTCAATGGGCAGTTCTGCTAACAACGGTGGTGTTCCTGCTGATGTCAGTGGGTGTTCCCGCTGACATCGCAGGAAACACCCCCATTTAAAGGGGAAATAGGAAGGGAGTGGGACGTGTCAAGACCCCGCTCCCACAACCTGGAGGATTCGGGTGTTGACCCAGAGAACTGGAGTCCCGGAGTTCCCTGGGTCGACCCCTAGAGTTCCTAGGTATGCCTATATGTTATAGCTCTACTCTGTTTAATTATATATATAAACGTCATGTACTATGTGGACAGTGGTAGAAATGATCATAGATTGTAAACTCGCAAGAGCGGGGCCGTCTTCTCCTTCCGTACCAGTATGTTTAAACACGTGTTAATGTGACTTAAAATTGTCTGTTTAATATTGTAGCTGTCTCCTACTGTAACAGTGCTACGGAATCTGCTGGCGCTATAAAAAAAAATAAATGTAATGGAATAGTTATTCCAATCTCCGCAGCTGTGTGTGAGAGTGACCTCATGCAGAGCAGAAGTGATTTTAATATAGCCATCCAGTATATGTTGTTTATAAGCATAGGTAGTTAAAGGAGAAATCGTGGGGCAAATTGTTCCTCAAATTCAGCACGGCTGTAAATGTTCCTATAGTGGGGGTAGAGTGAGGATATAGAATATATACCTGCAAGCAAGAGTATACCTAAGTCTTCCACTGATGTATGATGAGTATTGGTCTTTGGGTTTACATATCAAGAAGAAACTTTGAGGCCTTAAAAGTTACTGAGTCTATGAACGCTAAACTTCTAAGACTATCTTCTCTAAGACCAATATTGGAATATCCTTTTTTTTTTGTTGTTCTGGTATACACCTTTTTGTTCTAGATAAATAAAGAAGTTATTTGGAATTGGGGTTAGGGAAAATAGGAGAATACAAAACATATCACTCTTTATATGTAGCACATAAAACCCAAGCTAAACACTTGGGCGAAAAGCAAAAACCAAAAGAGGTACAAATTTAGGACATGCCAACAGTGGCACTCACATAAATAATATGGATACTCTTACTATAGAATAGTGCAGTCATAAATAATATGGTTTAAACTCTGTAATAACAGGGACAAGCTCAATATTTAAGAATTGTCCTTCAAGGATGCATAGAAAACATGAGCAGGGCATTTTAAAATATTTTTCTGCATAAATGCAGAATTTTTTTTTTACGAACTGGCACAAATTATTGGCAATGCTTTTTTCCATGTAAAAAAAAACAAAAAACAATGTCTGCAAACATCAAACACCCCCCAAAAATTTATCCTTAACCATTTAAGTGCCATTGTGGTGTGAAATCCAGTGTAGAAGGCAGCAATACCTGTACAGCCTGATTTTTTAATGTACACTGCAGCCAATAACCCATCCGGGAAAGAACATTATTACACAGTGTTAGAATAAGGCGATGTGCTGATATATCTAATAAAAAGGTGGCTGATTTTACAGGAGTTTAGTCCATTTTATATTCGGTCTTCACTGCTCACTTATTTCTGTTGCTCTTCTAAATGTTCTCTTCGAAACCCTGAGATGAATGCAAACAATGCATATAGAAGCACATATCTCATGCGTGATACGGCTTAATTAAGACACAGTTATTGGTATGTTGCTAAATGTAGCTATATTGTTAGTTGCCTAGTCAAACAAGCAAGCAAAACCTGTAATGCGGCTAACGCTTGCGTTCTACGTTTTTGACGCAAAGTAGGGTGATATACTAAGTTACTGATGTGTAACTAAGGCATCGTTCACTAATAAGAGAGAGTCTTAGTGAAGCTCTAGAGTGTCAGCTTGCCAGTAGGGCTCTCTTTACCTAATGTATCGGTTTGTCTTGGTCTGTCGGTTCTAGCTTTTCATACCCTTTGAATATACGTATTGTAAGAATAGCTGCGGACTTTATGGCGCTATATAAATAATAGACAATAACCTCCCCATTAAAACTGGATGATATGACTTCGAATTCTACGCTCCAGGACTGTCTTAAAACCGTTTCTTTTTGCTCCACAACGGTTAGAGCTGCTATAATACGCAATAAGCATGGAATTCCATACACCATGGGATATTTAATTAAATGTCTACCACATAGTCTACAGCTATCCACCCCCAGAATATGGACCTGTGAAAGAAATTGGTGAAGTATTATAACATGCGTTATGATGTTAATTTGCCAGATCTGATTTATGGGCACCAAGAGATTTTAAGTCTTCTGAAAATGATAAATGCTGTAGCTCAGGCTTAATAACATTATTCACTTTGAACAACCATGAGTGCAACGTATTTTTTCCCCAAATCCATAAACTAGAACTGGTAGTACACCTTAGCTTCAAATCTAACCTAGCATTTAACACATATATAGAAACATGAAAACACGGAATTTGACGGCAGATAAAGAACCATTTGGCCCATCTAGTCTGCCCATTTTTGCTGCTGTAAAGACTCAGACCTTAACCGGTCCTTGGGTTTGTCTGACAGCAAAATAGCTCTTTGTAACCACTGTATTTTAAACATATCATATCACATGAATGAAAGGCTGATGATTAAAGGTGCATTTTTTTGCATTAGAAAAGCTATTCCATGTACTGCTCAATGCCCAAACACTTCCTAGGAATAATTATTTCAGTAAAATGTTGCCTCTTTTTTAGGGATTACTTATAATGTGGCACAAAAGCAAGCATGGGGTTGTTGCCCTAGAAACTGAAAAAGGTGCTTTTTTCCCTGTGATTAAATCTTAAGAAAAAATTATAATTAAAAAACAGATCTGCTAAGGTTTGTTTGCCTGTGCAATTTATATTTTGTCTAAGTGTAACGGTGCCTTTCATATTGATATATTGATAATGATCAAACTTTTTCCATCTAGTTGTGTTACAATTGCACACCGTAAGCTTTTTGAGAGCTAAAGGCTTCTTACCTGTGATGAATTTCTGCAAAATATTACTTTTAAATCAGATTAACCCCTTCATGACCAATGATGTACAAGGTATGTCATGAAAAGACGTCACTAGAGGATCAATGACGTACTTGGTACTTCATGTGTTAAAATCAGTCCCATGTCGGTGATCGCAGGGACACCGCTGCACTCTGACTGGAGTGATCGGTCTACGGTCTACTGCTACAGCCAATCACATGCAGCAATACAGTTAAATGACAAGGGCCGTGCTTGTAAGCATTGCTTTTGTCTCTGTTCTCTGACTTTCTCCTTCTTACTGTGAATGTGACCTGCAAGGAGACAGAAAACAGTTGAAGTGATTCCCTAGGTCTCAAGACCAAGGTTTAAAATAAATAAATAAATATTTTCTTTTTACGTTATTTCTTTACCTTACCTGAAGGGGTTAATATTTTAGATAGGGTTAGGTTTAGAGTTAGGAAGGGGTTAAAATAATAACCTAAAAATTAGAAACCAAAAAAAACAAACAAATTAAATTATAGGAATTTAGGGTGGTTTTAAAATCAGGGCACGTTAATGTATACATATTATTATTTTTTTTTTTCATTTATACCAGCAGTAAAACCGTTAATAAATAGTGTTTAATTAATAATTTCAATTTCATTTCTTACATATCCTTCGTATATATAGATATGACTTACAGAGCCCTTTCTGTGCCACAAAATTAAATATAATGTGGGTATAGAAAAATGTGGGTGAGAAAATAACAGTTGAAGAAAAACACAAAAAAATGCTCTGGTCCTGCAGCGTATAATGGCTCTGGTCCTTAATGGGTTAATATGGTAAAATAACTTTAACGATCAAAACAAAAAGGCATAAATAGTGACGGTTTTGTTGGATTTGTGTACAGATGGGGATAGAAGGAAGGCACACAATGCAATATTTAATTTTTCCTGCCCTGCTTTATATAAGAACCTATTTCTCTTGCTGCATTAATTTGATTAATTCTTTCCTTTCCGCCGTGTTAGACGTAAAAAAACCCAAAAACATCAAATCTGGTAAAGAGGATACTTTTTTGGGGGTAACTGCAGTATAATAGATTGCATGCTCTTGGAACTATCTAGGGCACTTCTTCAGGTACTACCACATTTCCTTCATACAAAACACACATTTTCTCCCTCTCATGTTTGTTGCATATGCCACACAATTCAATTCAATTTAACTCCTTCTGTCGAATAACTTTAGAAGTAACTGCACTCTCTTCATTCCCCATGTCATTTCTTTCCTGTCTCTTGCAATTGCATTATCCTCTCATCAGCACACCAAAGCTGCTGTCAATCATCGGCCCCTCTTATCCAATAAGGCTGCAGTCCTGTCAGATTGAGCCCGCCCCCAGGAGGTGCAGCTGCCCGGAGAGGAGGGGGGAGAAGCTCCGGGAGGAGGGGGAAGTGGAGCAGCTAAAACCCAATAGAGTTGAATGATTGAACTTTCTTTTTTAGTTTCTGCAGCTCTGTAGCCTGTATCCCGCTTCCCACACAGCCAGTCAGGCACAGGGGGAGCTTCAGCACCAATCTCATCCTCTGACTGAACACCTGAAGAAGATGGGGCTGAAAGATCATGGCTGGTCTTTGACCCTTTTCTTGTGGATTATGTTGCTGTGGGGCAGCTTTGCTGTTACCAAGTCAGCTGCATCTGCCGCTGCCTCTTCTGCTCGCAAACAGGACGAGACTCTCTCCATGCTCAGTGTTTACAGAGCAAGATGCACGTCAAGGTGCCTGAGTCTGCACATCACTCGCATCTCAGCCTTCTTCAAGCACTTCCAGGTACATTAGCCTCCGATACAGCCCGTCCGCGGGTTCGAGTACCCCCTCAGCCCCCTGCCTGTGTCATCATTTCTCACTCGCATGAATGTTATTGCATTATCTGGGTCCTACAGACAAGCATTACTTGTAGGTCCGAGTACCCCCTCAACCCCCTGCCTGTGCCATCATTTCTCACTCACATTAATGTTATTCAATTATCTGCGTCCTAGAGACGAGCATAACTTGTAGGTTCGAGTACCCCCTCAACCCCCTGCCTGTGCCATCATTTCTCACTCACATTAATGTTATTGCATTATCTGGGTCCTAGGGACAAGCATAACTTGTAGGTTCGAGTACCCCCTCAACCTCCTAACTGTGCCATCATTGCCCATTCCTATTCATTTTAATGAATGATTTGCGTTCTAGAGACAAGCAAAACTGGTGGGTTCGGGTATCCCCTCAACCCCCTGACTGTGCCATCATTTCTCACTCATATTGAGTTAATTGAATTATTTGCGTCCCAGAGACAATCATAACGTGTGGGTTCGATTCCCCCTAACTGCTTCATCATTCCCCCCCCTTGTTCATTTAATTTAAATTATGTGCATCATGGAGACAAATTCCACTCCAGTGCATTCATATACTACTGAATAGGCTGAAAATACACCCACCTGTGCTATGGATTTCTGTTAACTTTCAAAGGCATGTGCCTTGGAATAGTATCTGCATCTACTGCATCCTTATGATTAGAAGTCATAATGCCAACTTCAGGGTTTGGCACTTGTCTACCCACTTTATTTTATAAAAAAAAGGCTAAAATAATAATAATAATAAAAAAAATTAATTATATATACAAATTACTTTTCAATAGAGACTTTTATGAAGATAATACACATGTTGAGTTTGTAGTTTTGCTGCTGAATCTTGTTCTTAAAATATTATTGTTTCTGAATATGCTTTCCAAATATTATTACGGTATTGTTCCTGATTATTATGATTCAAAACAAATGTATCATTTGCTTGCTTAAAAGTAGTTACGTTGGTATTAAACCTTCTGTTGTTTGAGGGTTGTTGGGTGTTCTGCATGAGACTCAACACTGCATAAGCTGTATAGATCCTGAAATATACATTACCCTCCACTGAACCTGTCCCCAGTGATCTAGATGGCAACAGTCATGTTTAAGAATCTTAATGCTGACTACTAATCAAATTGTTAATAAATGTCTCAAAATGCATTATGCTTTTCCTTTGTCGTTTGACAATGTGACGTCATAGTGTTGTCTCGTTACGTATGCGTTAGCGTTAAACCTTTTGCGTTGTTTTGTGTTAAAAACTATGAGTCTTGGTTTTTTTTCATTAGAACATTGATTAAGTAACAAGTTTAACTCTTACAGAGTCGCATAACACTCATTACATTACATTTATTTATATAGCGCTGTTACTATGGGGGGGGGCAGTGAAAATACATGACAATTTAAAGCATGCTGTTGCAAAAGGAGAAGAGGACGCTACTCTTGTGAGTTGACAATCCATTTACGAGGAAGGTTAGGTAGAACAGCTTTGTAAAAGTTTTCAGGGATTTTTTCCCACTAAAAACAGCCTGATTTTAATTAATTCATTTTTATTTATTTATTTATTTTTAAACCAGACTGGAGAAAATAAAATACATTTGTAGAAAATAAAATAAATTTAGAAAAAAATGTTTTTAATTTAAATATATGTTTACGAATAGAACAGTATGAAATACGCTATTTTATTGGCAGACTGTTTTCATAGAATTATTTACATGGCGGTTTTATGACACCTGTTGGCTTTTTACAGTGACAAATGCCACCTCTGTGGTCAGCCTGAGCATACTGCAGCCATAAAAAAAGAGGAGATTGCCCTAATGATTATAGGTTTGTTTAAAGGCATCTCTAGCTGCAAGCGTATAATTGGTAAACCAGCTCTGATTTTAATCTCAAGGCTGTATTTTATTCTACACAATATATGTGCCGACCTATTAGCCTGTGGAATCCATATAATTATCATACGACCCTTGGGGTAACAAACTTCTTAAAACTGTCTTCAATTGTCACTTCTAGCCACGTTATATACGTTCTATACCTGTGTATTCGCTTTGCCAATAACATAGCTTTGGTTTTTCTGGCTGGCTGTCAGGTAGTATATGAACCACACATGTCTTAAACATATCTTAAAAGGAGGCAAACTTCAATTATCTGCTCACAAAATGACGTGTATTATGAAATATGACATTTTCTATGATTTTCTTTGTAATCTGAAACAAGATCTAGGCCTGCTTTTCATTTAAGAACAGAGCCCTTTCAAAACATTGGTAATAATGCTTACTTTAACCCATGAGACTGCATTGCCAGACAGTTATCTATTCATGAAAGGGATTGCTTAGCGCTGGAAGCTGTGTAGGAGGTATTCTTTTTTTTTTTTTTTATAGTATATTTGCAAATCTGAAACAGGCACATGCTTGTCAGCAGAGATTTCTGAATTGTTTTCTTTTTTTAAACGTATAAGGACAATTTCAGAGACCTGTCAATCATTCATAATCATGCTTTTAAAAAAAAAATAAAAAAAAATAGAAAAACTGTCACCATATTTTCACATAGAACCCCGAATTAAGATAATTATGTTGCCTTTTGATAATATCAGGAAAAAATAACCATTATGATAAAAAAATGAAATTAGATCTCAAGTATTTAGTACCCATATGAACCATTTTTTTACATTTCATGGTTGGAATTCTAATAAAACTAGTTCTGCTTGTTAAATTACTTCATCATTTAAACCTCTATTTGCTTACTTGGCACAGCAAGCACTTCTATACTGCTTTAAAGACTATTCTTCAAACACTACAAGTTCATTTTTAATGTTAAAGTGAGAGTGAAGGACCATGTAGACCCAAGCTCTATTTGTCCTCCAACCCTAATTGTTATCAGTCTTCCAATATCGGCATTTCCGCGCTTTTGTAATTCAATGTTAAACCAATACTGGATAGATAACAATGTGTAACATTGAGTTTCATTCTCTCCTGTCAAGACTAGTGGTTTTATTACTTTAGCTGATGGCTATTCATTTTCTGGCACTTTGGAGAACAAATAATGGACTGGATTCAACGTAATTGAATAGCAATTCTTGCATATATTGCATTGGAAAAAAAAACAAAAAAACATTTGGTCTAGGGTCTGGAGTATTGTTGTTGAGTTATTTAGGGTCATTTTATCCACAGCATTGAATGTATAAGTGCTGTGTATAAATGTTGACTAGTAGCCACTTGGCATAATTGCATAGTATGATACTTCAGTATAGGGCATTAGCTTGATGTGAAGATACATGAATTAGTAATCACGAGTTTGGGTTAGAGATTCCTATTCTAGAGACCCCCCCCCACTAATATATTCATATTCAGCTAATTAACTTCATAAGCAAAATAATTATGTTGCAAAAGAAACTTGATTTTAATTATAGCTTAGCAGTACAATTAGGTATATGTGCAGCCTTGATGGAAACATTTGCTTTCTATCATTCTGGGACTCCTTTGGGTATAGTCGAGCGGTAAAAAAGATTGTGCGTCAGTGTCAGAACTACCAAGTATTGGTTGACTAAATTGGCTCAAGCTATTAAGCCGACGACTTAGTACGTGGATAATTGCCCCTGCCATAGAGCAGAAGAAGAAGAAGAAGAAGAGCTCAGATTTACTCCCAGTTGTGGAACTGTGTTGTTCGTTAATGTGACGCACAAACGTTGTTGGATTGGCAAGGATGTGACAATCCTGATGTGACCTTAAGTGCTTAATGCATTAAGCGCCCAACCAGAATATGAAACCTTTTCTTTTTATAATGCTGCTTACTGAAAATACAGCTGTGTTGGGGTTTTACAGTGTACAGCTGTTGTGTGTATGTTCACTATTGTGACATAGCTTTCAAGTCACCAGCATGTAAAGTGCTGGCTCGCATTTTTTTTTTTGGAAAAGACCATTTGTTTGTAACCATTTGGCCACTTAGTATAACTGATACGTGGATGTAGAGCTCGCTAACTCAAATGACCTTTTTTTTGCAATCCTAATAGTCTTAAATAAATTGTAGCTCGTAAGTAGAAAGACACAGTGGGATCTATCTAATGGAAGAAGCTCAACTCCCTTTGTAAGGTTAAATACATTAATACGAGTTGGTAATGAAGATTTTTTTAGGCAAACTATGCGCTAAAATGGTACAGAGAGCGGAAGCTTAGCTTCGGTAAATGACTGGATGTTGAAAGTTAATTTATGTATGATGTATAGTAAATACACCAATTTAACAAGAGAGAATGATCAGGAGTCCATAGAGAGTTCAGATACAGAAAGAACTACAGCTAAGGACTAAGCCTAGGGAATAATAGGTATAGTAATAAATAAAGGAGACCCATAATATATAAAAATATATTTACTTAAAAAATATATATGTATATAACAGTTTTATTGTCTAAAATTTGGAAAGCTGTGCATTCTCTTCTGTCTCGTATATCCAATTAACCTTATGTTTTGCTTCGTTTGACCTTTTTCCACTTAGACAAAACAATGATTGAACTCTCAAGTACGTTAAGCAAATGAAATCTAGCAAAGCTGGCATTTTTGCCCGTCCTCTAAAGGAAGGAAAACATAAAAACATAAAACACCACCAAAACTATTAGGACCAATTTTCAGTTTCTATGGCAACAGCGTATTAGCGCCTGCATTTGTGTCACATGACAAATGTTCCCGGCAAAAATGATCAATGAAGCAAATTATTTATGGGAAATGTTGGGACACAACGCTAGCCGTGATGTTTCTACATTTTGTTACACTTTGCTTCAATTCAGCGGAATAGATGGACCAGCGCCTTTAATGCCCTGACAGACTCTTGGATTAAACAGTACTGGTTTGCTTTTCTCTCGCGGTACTTCTCAAATATCAATCTGTTACTGTGAACTAGATGAATGATAAAGATGCTCTGTCACACACATATCCATAACTGTGTTTACATTCCACTGACATCAAATGAGATCATGACAGCTTTGTGTTTGGATGATATAGTAGACTGTTATTGCAGTATATCGTTTGTAATTCAATATCACAGTAAACGCGTGTGTGTGTCCTATCTATCTATCTATCTATCTATCTATCTATCTATCTATCTATCTATCTATCTATCCAACCATTCGTCTATCCAATCCATATATCTATAAATTCAGCATATTATTACATATAATTGACTTTTTGTGTATCAATTCGGTGGTCCGTATACATAGACGTGTACATAGACACATACAATGCATACATTGGGACTGGGCTTCCCTATAATACGTGGGGATTTCTGTGTGCAATGAGGCACCGGCTGCAGTTGTTGCAAAGCCATCTGGTATAGGATACGTCTCATACTTTTAATATTTGGTTGGGCTTTGAGCTTGGAAAGTTCAGTTACCCAAGAGCACATGGACACAAGCTGGACCTTGTAAGGGCAGATGCCCATTTGGACACATATATACGTAGCATTTGAGTTCTAGCATTACAGCCCCGGTGAAATCATTAAGTAAGTGAGCTTGTCGATGAGTATTCCGCGTGTATAGAGGAAGAACGAGGCAGGCACCGTCTCTTTGATCTAGTCAGCTGCTTGCCTGTTGTGGCATGCTGTACAGCTAAGGCAAACAGTAAGGGCTTTACACTGAATGGATTGTACACAAACACACGCACCACGAGTGGAATTGAAATTGACTTCGCTTATTTGCCAAAATACCTACTGATTTAACTTAAAAGAGTATTTGGAGAGCTATTCCAAACAAGTAAAATCAATAGCCCATTTTTCACTCGGGTTTAGGGAACGTATTTAATAAAAGCTTTTCTTTTTCAACACTTTCATTTAATGTAGTGGAGGATGCTCTGTATCAATAGCTATTCTGTCACCAGAATAGAAGCTTTAATCTTGCTGCTTGTTCCTTTGACTGTTCCTGATGTATTAAACAGTGTATCTTTCAATCACTTTAATGCATAATTGTTTAACTTGCTGTTCCCTATTTGCTTTTTAGAAAACAAATCTTGGTTTCTGAGACTCCAGCGTAGTCTTATAAAGAAAAAACAATCTACTTATGAATATTAATAATATTAATAATAATTAATCATATAGTACATATGCCAAATTATATAAAGTTCCACTGATCACAAGGTATTATTTATACATACAACATATGTGCAAACGTTTCTCATTATGCCTGGGAGTAAGAACAGAGAAAACTAATGAAAATGTAGATTTTTTTGCATGAATTGTTGTTGTCTTTAACATTCTTTAATATATATATGTTCATTGGTTATATGATATCTGATATCTTATTGCCATTAATACCCCTTTGGCACAAATACTGTAGATGTTCTTTGATTACAAAGGACAGATTTATAAACTGGTTTTATGGATAAAAAAAAAATATATCTTCCAAAAACACACATAGAGTTTAATAATTATGGCTGGTTGGGATTTTGGTAAAGCAGCATTTTAGAGAAAGTTGGTGGACCATGGGTGGGACCGGCTATTGTAAAACGTTAGCTAGGCCTCCAACATTGGTCCTAGTTGGCATAGTCTTGTAGAAACATAAGCTCTAAATAGGAAAATATTCTTATATTATGTAGAAAAAGCAGTTGAAGCCGCACAGTTCTGACAAATAGACACATTTCGTTCAATTGAGAGGACATTTTACTTGTCAGTTTCACATACAATAGTCCATGGGTCACTTTAATAAGGTAGCCATCTGTGATCACTTGCGCTGGGTTGTCCCATGAGATTTTGTTATCTCCTCTCCCAAATCTCTTTGTAAAAATCCCCTGTAATTGACATGGATGGACACAGTACCCATGTAGGTTGCATCCTAGTAGGTTCTCCCGATTGGTTTTTCCATAGGCCTAAACTGCACCTAAGGATATAGCACTATCGGTGAAGAACATGGAACCTGTCCTTAGATCTATCATGTTTCTAGCTATAAGGTTTTTTTTTTTATGGAAGAGTGGGTTGAATGTGTAAAGAATTTTTCTGTCGATAATTAGTCTAGATAAGTGAAAAGTATACAACACATTATGTATTATCTCAAAATCAGACAGCCACAGCTAATGACCCGATGACCTTAGTCATTTGATATGAGAAATGTATTGACTTTTCAATTGATTATTTCCTTTAAACATTTATTTTCCTTAACAGATGATAAATGATAGCGGGGTCATATCGACCTTGCCCAATTATGTCACAGCCAGTCTATGTCAGAAACTAAGGATTTCCAAGGAACTCCATGTCGGAGAATTCTCCTATATGAACAAACATATTCAGTACAATACGGCCATGTAACAGCTGAACAAGCCATCTCCAGTACTATAACAAATAAACATTGCTATAAATCATCTGCTTGTCATTAGTTTAATATGTTGACTGAGGTACAGTAGATATTTGCAATAACTTGCGTGCAAACACACTTTCCCGCACGTTGTATAGTAAATTAGGTATTCGCCCTTAACGAGAACTAATACATTGGACAAGGTTCAAATCAATATTGCACATTTTGGGAATTATATATTGTGTAAGTCATTTTTCATGTTCTGTCCCTACGTCGGGGTGGTTCTATATACACACGGTGTCAACACTGAACAAAATAAAATCTCATTATTGCAAAGTACAGCCAAGGGGCGTCATTTCATAATCCAGATGTTTTTATTGTACTGGAATTGAGTTTTGAGTTCCACATAAGGTCATCATTCTTGTCTGTAAAGTAATGAATTATTTACCCTGTGTACAAATTAATTTTGCCATATATATATTTTTTTCTTTATGTTACAATGCGTATGTTTTATGCCCCTGAGTTAGCTATTTTTGTAGATGGAAATGAAAAAATGAAAAAAAAAAAAAAAATCTCTTATGTAAATGTACATGGCCTAAAGGGAAAACATTTGCAGAAAAGTATCCGTTTATGATTTCTTCTACAAAAGTGTAATGTCCTCCTCTTCCCATTTTGTGTTTAATGGGTATGTATGTACTTTCAGTCTTCTAGTATGTATTAATTTAATCAGAAAAGTAAATACATTGGAGGCGTCCATGTATCCTTGATATTAGTATGATATTATAGGGGGTTGGGGGTAGGAGGACAGTTGGGCAGGGAGTCCGCATTGGTTAAATATTACTGCCTTGGAGAAAGGGGAGAATGATCCAGAGATCTTGACAAGCAACGCTTCATGGGTCAAACCCGGAGAGTTCCCAGGTATCCCAATAATATTACTATAACAGTGTTCTTCTATCATTCTATGTATCTGGATATTATACTATAACTGTGATAGCCAACCTTATCTCAAGCTGGGATTGAGCCCAATGACTGGCTTTGCCCAGCTTGTGAAAGATAAAAAAGCCAAGCTGGCACAAACTCCTCTTCTTGTTCAGCATTGACTTCTCTACATTTCCCTATTGTGCAAGGGAGTCTGGCTCGGCTCCTGCCAGGCTTGATACACTAAGCCTGGGGTGAGGATTTGTCCTAGCTGGATCGTCTACTTCTATGTTATACTTGAAGTTAAAACAGACCCTGCACCATTTCCAGCTAGTCAGATGATTTTATACGGTAAGGTTTAATGTGCCTGCTTGTTGTAAACACAGAATTCATCACAGTTTACAAAGTCCCCAGTGATTTTAGTGCATACTATTGGCAGCAAACATTTCTTTTCATGTAGAAATACATGCGCTATCTTAAATAATGCAGAGCAGAGTCAGCACGCCTCTGAACTAATCCTCAGTTGAAAACATTAACTTCAAAGCAAAATCTAAATAACTCTCTGTAGATTGCAGGTTTAACTGAACTGTGGCATATTTGCAATATTGTATATACTAGCTTTTACGTGTGCTATACTGTGTTCAAAATGATAATAATATAAAATTATATATCACAAGCACCAGAGGTTACCGCTATCCTTAGGGGCTGCAAGAGCAAGATCCTTTCTTGGATAGTTCCTTAACATTTTGCATAGTGTTAGATATTGTGAAACTAAGGCTGGTTTGGGGCCTTTTTTAAATTTAAATACAGATTTTCTTCTATTGATGTCATTTAGCTAAACGAGCTGTGTTTTGCATGATAAATGCCTCTTGTTTAGTTTGCTGTTGGCTGGTACTCTAGGATGATGGCCAATAGTCTCTGTAGAGTGCAAAGCAGGTGTAGGCTTTGGGAACTGACAAATTAAGCATAATGGAACGGTTCTGTTAAAAAATTACATGACTGTTCTTTTAACTTTTAGCTTTTCATTGTAATACGTAGTTGTCCTTTTAAGTGTCATTGACCTGAGCTGCTTCAGTGCATCAGTGATCCCTCTATATAAAGGGGCTACCTGTACCTTTAATACTGTCCATGGGTTGCTTTGTGTTCCTTGTTAAATGCAACATCAGATATACTGTGATATTTCTATAAACTCTGTATATTTTTCTTCGATGTATGTTACTTACAGTACCTGATTCTGGCTCTATTACAGTAGGGTGAATGCTGGCTTCAGAGGAAAAAATCCCCCCAAAACTGCCTAATGTTTTAATTGCAGTGAATTTCCCGGAGATACATTTTTGTTTGAGGGAATTCTGTTTCTGAAGTCAATTTCTACTCTGATGCAACAAACAGATCACTTTCATGTAAGATAAAAAGATTGGGTTCCTAATACCCTTGGGGTGCATTCTAAAGAGACCATCTGCCCTCCCCACCTTCAAGATGCCCAGACCGCTGGGTTCTCCACATCACCCTAGTTTTCTTGACCCAAGGAGTGCCTTTCCTCCTATAATCCCCCCCAAGATGGTAAAGTGGCAAGAGCAGGACCCTCTTCTCCTACTATGCACGCATAACCTAGCATTTAGTGTTCATATATAATATAAGATTGATAGATATATAATGTCAGACAAAATGTTCTTCCTGCTTTAGTGACAGTTTAATGATTGAAACGTGTGGGTTTCAAATGGTCCAGGTCACACTGCACTGCCATAGTAATTGGTGTGAAAGAGTGACCTTAGAGATTAGCAGATAGAGCTACTTGGAATGGTGAGCTAGACAGCTGGCTAACTTCTCAAATTTCCAGTAGCTTCTTCTAGGTGGAGTCACCACAGTTCATTATTACTTTACCATATAACATGGGTAGGGAAGGAACGATGTTTGGTGAAATATGTTTTCAATGGAGTCGGCAGAGCTTCCTGAGCCGAGTTTGCCTGCTAAGAGTGTTACACTCACACATAAGACCTATTCTAGTGTCAGTAGTGGGTTAAGTCTGGGATGCTGGATTTAAGGTCAGGATTTTGGGGTATCCCATTATGAGCACAGTCAGCTCAATTAAACAAATTAAAATAGGTTCAATCACTTTTACTCAAGCAACGTTATACAGAATTCTTGTCCTGTTTGTAATTCGATAATAGCGTGGCTCATCTTTCTGGTGCTGAAAGGGTGGAATGACAGTCAAGGAATATTAAATAGCAATGAATAACTAAAAAAAGCATTGGGTTGGTAAAAAATAAAATAAGAACATAATTTTTTTAAAAACAAAAAACTCAGAATGTAATTAACACAACTAGTTTTATATTGATTAAATGAAGGAAAAATCTAACATTACGGGCCTTTGAGTAAATGTATGCTTTTAGGTGCCCTGCTAGCTTTTCAAGTCGTATTCCTAAACCTTATTTCCCCCCCATGAGCTGTTGTATAAGATCCCCGAGCACCCTTATCTCCCTCAGTTTTAATCACCCAGGCTCATAGTCCTATCCCTATAAAACTTTACTTGCCTCCTCTTTCTACAGCACAATAAGTTTATGGGTATGGTACACATGGCAACTATAGGTTGAATGCTACAGCTACCCGATTTGTGATCAACCCAGAGTCAGCCTGTATGTGCCCTCAGTAGTGTTCTCATGGACAGAGGCTGGTGGTTCCATGCGCAAGCTGCTTTGGGTCCTACTTGGCTGTCCTTTTTGCCCTTACCACTCACACTGCTACTATAGCACATACTGCAGCACTCTTTACCAACCACACTAAACCATAACAGGAGCATTACCATTTTCTAGACTCTCAACTCGGTCTTAGTCGTTCCTCTTGTGGACAGCTGCTTAGAGCAATCACTGGTTTATTCTTATCTCCTTAATGTGCACATTGGAGGTCTGTGCTAGGCTACTGTACAAATACCTCAATGAAGCTTCACTCAAGGCTCTCCGCTAGGATCATAGGGAACCTTCTACTGATCAGGGGAATATGCAATATGTGAAATAGTTTTTCATAGATGGGTCGACACTGCTAGCGCGTTTGTGTGCATGCTGGTGTTTTATGCATAACTTGATCAAGAAGTAAGTTGACAAAACCAGATGAGGAGCCGGGAGAATGGAGACCTTTTTGAAACACCTGATTTCTGTATTATACTGTATTCTACATGGTTTAGTAGCTATATGAATCCCATATTGGAATGTACCTGTTATCAAAAATCCTTTAGGGGTAAGGGCCCCTAAACATTCAGAGCTGGCTCTGAGAAGAACAAATGGATAATTTATTACTGTTTTTTTAATAATGTAATTTTTATTGCCATATAAGAAAAAAAGCCATCAGCATGAAAGTTGGGGAAACTGAGTGTAGAAGAAATATTTCAACATCCATAACCCCCCCGGTATATTATCTCCTTGAGCCCCCATCTCTCGGATTTTGCAGTAGGAACTATGATAACATACAAAGACTGACCACAATATTCTGGAGGACAAACCAGTTGGATTGGGCCCCCCTCCCATCTGCCCTGTTGTAATGGGCCATATTTACTGTTAACTCTTCCCAAGTCCCATCTTCTACTACCCACCGATTCTCAATCCTGTATTTTCATCATAGTATACTTAATATACCCTTTGAGTTGGGTACATCTGGGTGAGAAGAACACAGTGATTGCTGATACATGTGTAACCCTCATTTAGCCCCTGAAGAAGGCATGTGCACTTGGGTCCTGCCTTATAATTCTCTGTAAAGATGGTCTTCATAACATTTATTGATGTGAGGTGATGAAAAAAATAAAGAATTTAGCTTCGACAGGAAGAAGTGCCTGGGATTAGGTGGCAAAGTTCGGTTAAATATCAGGAAATGTGTTTCAGAGCAATCTCATGAGAATACATCAAGCGATTGATCTGCCCGCCACATACAAGTAATGCTTAATCAAGGCTTTAGTATACGCATCATTGTGTACAAACAGTGCCCTGTTTGTTGTGACATTATGCCACCTGTTCTAGTCTTGCTTTTTAAACAAGTTGAAAAATCCAGAGGGAAAAGGCAACACTAACAAAAAATTACAAAGCATAAATGGGTACTTTTACACCACAGGCTGTGGGCTCCATATTTAGATGGCAAGGAAAGATATGTGATCCTGGAGTCACCGATCTTAGAGTTCCCCGTCTGCCAAGACCCTTCTCATTAGGAAATGTATGATGACCTCTGTGAGTTGAGAAAAACAAGCAGCGGGGGGTCTCGAAAAGTGTTCCATCACCAGGCCGGTGGCTCTGAGCTACAAGATCTTCGCTGGTAGTCCCTTTCAACAAATTAAGTTACTGTGCAGCAGATCTCACGCCTTACAACTTAATTCCTAGAGAGTGAGATCAGTACCAGATGTTATGCTTTTAGATTTGTGTGATAATATTATTGTTCCAAATAATTACTACTCAAAGTTGTGAAACTGTAAAAAAAGTGCGTAAGCCAAGGATCTCAATGTAGCATTTAGGCACGTTTCTAAATTCTTAAGAAACAAGAATAAAGTAGTGACATCACAGGTCTAATAATTTTATTCTGTTTTCCGTGCGCGCGCTTCCAGAAGCTAAATCAAATCCACGTTGACCTACATACGCACATACATTTAACACTGAATGTTATGGTTTGCGACCTCACCTCCTGCATAAACAAACTGAGAACCCTATGCATTGGCTAAATTTAACCCCTAAAAAGCTCTACCATATAATTAAGCGATGATCATAACTGCTTTCAAAATTTGTGGAGAAAGCAATCAAATGCCTGTGTGTAATTATATGGAATATTAATTCACTGAATACCAGGAAGATAAATTCAAATTCTAATTCTTTTTATTTCCCCCTATAGAATAAATTCTTTTTTTTTTTTTTTGGTCTTAATTTGAAATGCTGGATTTACCTCATATTTATACATTCTGTGAATATGAAATAATCTATGTATATTATTGATCGTAGGTCTCAGGGGGCATAGGTAAGGACTCTAATATTCCAATAGCGTTGTTAAAGCCATCAGTGTGACTTGTGGAACATTTGGGTGGCTGACTACCTTATATTAATGGATTCCAGAAAGAATAATAATTTTTTTACCGGTCATCGTATGGTTATATTTGTAAAGTATTTAAATATATAGACATTAATGCAGCCTTGTAGTCTATCTTCTTTAAATGCTAGGAATCTATGTACATTTTCAGAAGACTCTCGACTTGTGCACATGGATGGATTAAAAAAGTACATATCATAGAATAAATGACCTGTAACAGGTTTATTTATAGTCAAAGAGGGAACTGTTTAAATACTGAACAGGTTGCTGCGTGTTTCAATTCCAATTAATGATTAAAGTAGCACTGCGGATAAGAAAAGCATGCTAACACTCTGATTTATGGTTCAAAATGAAGGTAGAGTGTTCAGGTTGTCCAAGAGACTGGAAACAGCCGCGTACCAATTCTACTCACAGACTAGCTGATGCTAGAACATGTCATGGTTTCACTTAGCCAAACCATTATTTGCGTTCCCTGACGTGTTGCGCAAATAAGACTTAGCAGATCTCTCATTTTTATAATTCCTCTGAAGGTTTAATCAAATAAAAGCAACACAGAAATGTTATCATTTTTTTTTTTATGGGTAAACCTGTCCGTGCTAGCTTTTGTGTCACATGGCAACTTACTGTTCCCATGGAAAATTATAAGTGAAGCAACATTTTAGATGATTAACCCCTTAAGGACTTAAACCTTGGGCTTGGTCGTAAAGGGGTTAAAAAAATATTTGCAGGAAGGGTTTAGACTCTCAACAGTACTGGGAAATACATTTGTACTTTTGCAGTTAATTGAAAAAAAAAAAAAGATATTAAAATCAGCAGAGCTGGTGGAACAGAACTCCTTTTTAAATTGCTTGTAGGTCAATATTCTCACTTTTATTATCCAAGCTGGTGAGAGTGGATTGGATTCGGCAACACCTGATGGAGGCACCTACCTGCGTGATATAGTGAACTCGTTCCTTGGATATATGCATAAGGACGTGAACAAGTTAAACTATTTAAAATATCCTTTATATCTTTTATTTGTTGGAATATAGCTTTTTTTGGTCGTGATTTTGAGGGATATAAAACACATGGTTAATTCCGTTTTTTTATATTATACATTACATTGATTCTCGTACTTTTACCCTTCATTTATATTACAACATTAGGAAACAGATTTAAAGTATGCATAATTCTTTCTCCAAGGGTGAAATGTAGCACAGACAATTAGTAAGTCAAAACATTCATTGAGTAATTAAATCACTGTCCTACTGGTGACTGGTAAGTCAATTAATTAGAGAGTATGGAAAATCCATAATAATGTGATTTCCTTTTTGTTACACTGCAGTAAAAAGGCAGCAACTGAAACGACTTTTACAGAAATGTTATGGACACAACTGAAAACATCTGAACTTGTAGGGCTGGGCTTTTTTGTGTGGAAATTGTATGAAATCTTGGTTTATGAGATTCTACAGAGACCCCGTCCCCTGAAACCAAAATAAATAAATGAAGTAAATCCAGTATTAGTTATTAAATCCATTTTTTTCCCCAGTATCGCTTTCTTGGTGTGTTTTTTGTCAATATACATATTTATGTTACTATGACAAGTTTCTAAAATAAACTGCTATTGATTCATTTCTGCATCCGCTCAGTAATTCCTGAGTGAGTTCAGGTCATGGTGACATCACTGGTGACATCATACCATGTTACATCGGTAACATGCCTGTAACATTTCTCAGCACTATATTTGCAAAATCTAAAGCTAAACTGATATCGGCAAGTTGAAGATGAAGAACCTAGACTTTGTATTATTAAAGTTGGGATTGTTTTTTGTTTTAATCAGCATCACAACCAAGGCATTTGTGGCATTCAGGGGGTTAACCTGAAGTGCTTTGTTTATACAATAACTTGTTTTTCACTTTCACTTTTTTTTTTTTTAATATAATACAAAAAAAAAAACTAAGAAGCTTTTGTTGTTTTTGGTTGATCTAGTAGAGCACTCAAAGGCATTTAATCTCCGCTTGTCAGCTGATTCCCAAAACATTCTTCAGATAAAAGGCTCCTTTTGGCTGGATAAGCCAATTACAGCACTACTTTGCAAACACTTACTATAAAAAACAGTCCTTATTGGCTTTTCCAGGCTGGTGTGACTGATCTTCCTGTGTTTATAAAAGTCTTTAACTGTGCTTCAAGATTGTCCTGCACTGGGTGGGATCAAACGTGGCAGTAGGTCACCTCAAAACAAGGTAGAAAAAGGCACCGTCTATGGTAGATTTATGTGACGGGATAAAGTGCGGGCCATAGGGTTATGGAAACAGATAAGGTCAAACAAGCGCACAAAGGACTCAATGGGAATGTCAGGAAGAATAAGCATTTTAAATTGGACCATAAAAAGGAAAAGACCTTTTGGGGTTGGAGGTCACCTGGCAAAAAGTTGGGACAGAAAGGGGGCAACTGTGGAATTTTTAAGAGTTTATACAAACAACTCTTTCTCCTGCTTATTTCTAGCAAACATTTTGATATTTTTTATATTGTTATACAATGTTTATGTTTGTGTCTTCATTATTTAATCAGCAGTTTTTTAACCCCTTAAGGACAATGGGCGGTCCCTAAACCCATTGAAAACAATGCATTTTGAGCCCATACATGTACGGACATTGTCATTAAGGGGTTAAATTGCTTTCCTATTATTTACACTATCTATCTATCTATCTATCTATCCATCTATCTATCTATCTATCTATCTATCTATCTATCTATCTATCTATCTATCTATCTATCAATCTTTCTATATCCATTGGTGTAATCTTAGACTTTATCTGGGATAGACAAAAAGCTATCCTGAATACAAATGAATAGGCTATATGGGGCAATATGGTTCTTATATGCCAGTAAATTCTGTTTGACATGGTACATGTACTGTATGAATGACATTTGTAACGCATATGGGTGCTGTCTTTGTAATAGAAATAAGCTTTGTGCGTCTTATCTTAATGTACTTTTTTTGTTGTGAGATCGCTATCTAGCGTCAACTGCTTTTTTTGCTGTCAATTGACGGTCTTTATAAAATCCTAGATGCGATGATGGGTCTTCACTTTCACTCGTGCGACTGCAGAACAGTTCCTTCTCAAATCCCTGCGGTTAAGGGTATCTTTTTATAGTACATCTGCATTAGGCAAGTGTCAGACAATGTGTTGATGCTCTGTAGAATTTTTCCGTGTGAGCATCATTAGATAGGAATGTACTTTGAAGGCGACATCATTGCTGGCTAATAAAATGCTGTCAGTATGATAAACCCTAACGAGATTTGGCGCAAATAATGATTTGTTTAATATCGTGGGTTATAGAAAATGACAAAATATTGTTATTTTATGATTTTATGTAACATATTTAAGTATCTAATATTGACCACCTTAATATTCTACCAACATTTCATATTCTTTGCAGAAAGATTTTTAATATTGCAGATAGATGATCTGATAATCTTATAATTACATATATATATATAGCCAACTAGAAATGCATATTATTATTATTATTATTAGTTATTGTTTTATATAGCGCCATCATATTCTTCAGTGCTGTACAATAGGTAAACAGGACATAACAAGTAGTACATACTATAACAATTTGACTTACAGTAACAAGAGGTAAGGAGGGTCCTGCTCAAACAAGCTTGCGATGTGGAACCTATATGAAATTATATCAAGTTATATTCATATTGTAATCCTTAAAGTGACGAGATAATAGTTGCCACCTTGTTTAGTGAAACACTTAATGCTCATTGCCTCCTACAAGATTATGGCCCTCTGGGACCACGCTTGACACCTTTCTTAATTGCCCGTCCCAGTGTCTCTAGAAGGCACTTAGCCCTTAATAACATGGAAAATACCCTGAGCGGTGAGAGTGTTATATGCCAACACAGCAGGTTTTGTGTGTTTTCTCAAATAATGATCTAAATAAGTGTCTGAATTGGTGGATCTGTCAAACAAGCCGTCCTCTAAATATGGGATTAGCCAAGCTGCGTTGTGCTGACTGCAATTTACATGTCAGTCATAATATTACGAACTAGGGAGGAAGGGAACTGTTCAAAAACATCGCATATGCCGCGAAGGACCTACAACCCTTAATGAATAGTAGGAAATGATTAAACGTGATTGGCCCATCACAAAACAGAAGCTATATGTCCAAAATTTTGCAAAACTTTTAAATGTCCCAAGTTAATATCTGTCCTTAAAATAGACCAGGAATACATGCAAATAATGAAAAGAAATAACACTGCTATATCTACGATCTAGCAAACGTTTACATAGGTAAGGAACATCTGGCCCTGCTCACAGGAGTCTTACTGGGGTTTGCCCTTCTTAATGCATAGTTAATGGTATTTAATCTCACTGATATACTTGCAACTAGGTTTTTTTTTTTTTAATTCTTTTTTAAACGGCATCAATCTGGGAATGTTTTTCGGGAGCCTAAAGGAGGATTTAACCTGTGTGGCCTTGTGTTGGGGTATTTACTATGATTGTAGAATATGTGATATGTTCTGATTTCCGTTAAAGCCTCCTTCTGATAAGGGTATACATGGTAAATTCTATAGCAAACGGACACAAGGGCCAAATTACATGCTGCTTTTGGAGGGTGGTCCTGTTACGCAAAGGTCTGTTTTTAAGAGCAAGCCTGTGGTAAGGCACTATTTTGTTAGACACATTAGACTATGTCCTTGATGTTTGCTTCTCCCCCGCGGAGAACTATTTAAGAGCAAATTTTCAAATAACCATGATTCGTTTTTTCCTGCCGCTGTGGTCTGACCATTCGCAACGCTGACTCTACAAAGCCAAAGGATTAAAAATGCACGTGGGTGTTTTGTGGCAATGACCAGCATTTCATTCATTCGCAGCAAATGTTTTCAAAATCTGCTAA
Source organism: Spea bombifrons (assembly GCF_027358695.1). NCBI lineage: Eukaryota > Metazoa > Chordata > Amphibia > Anura > Pelobatidae > Spea > Spea bombifrons. Next base: position 32,575,806 of record NC_071088.1, on the reverse strand, counting down.
TGTGCAGTTGAAAGGACTGTACTTTCTGATATTTATTTAAAACCACACGCATAGCCACATTACAAATTGCAAGCTATTAATATAACAATTTTTCTAATACAAGTTAATTTCCTAAAAATGATATGTTCTGCTTATCATGACATCAAAATCCATCCAGATTTTGTCATAGTTTTGCCCTATCCTAAACTAATTAAAAAGTCAGTTATCCATTTTAATATTTGATATTTTTTGCCATTTCATTTAAAACAACACATGCCGAATTTCTGAAATAGAGATAGCGTCATAGAAAGAATGCTAAATACCGTAACAGTTTTAAGTGAATGTATGAGACTATTACTATTTTTGTTATTCTTTCACGTTATTTACAAGCATTGACATTACTGATGGTAAATGATCATGGTACATTTCAGTTGAACAAATTTGTCTGGATTCCAGCAAAAACATTTAGTTAAGTTTGGGGGTTGGCAATGCCTGACCACGAAATGAGGCCAAGAGCATTACAAGTGCACTAATCTCCTTTTGACTATTAGGCTATTGGCCTGTAGCAACCAAGCCCTGCCAACTTCTGTTCAGCTATGCTGGTGCTTCATCTACATAATACTTGAATAAAAACTCACTTTACAGATGTTACTAGATTGCAAATGGCTTGTATTATGACATTTCCGTTATGCTAATTCCTTATTTTAAACAGCCATGATACACGTGCATTCATGTATGAGCAAAGAACATTGATGAAACGCGACATTTAACGCTTTATCTTGGTCTTTCTGGCTTGCGTATTAACCATGCAAACTGTAGAAATGAATGGGGATACATGTGTATATCATTTACTCTTGTGGGGGGGGAGGGTATATTTTGGGGAAACCAATTATTACCCCACATATATCCTACTTCCCACAAACCTGTCCTTTACAATCGTAATGAATAAGTGGAAGGAATATAGTATACGCCCATAATCAAAATACTGTTTTAAACTGGTGTTGTGTGATGTTGCAATAATTAACATTGTTTTCTCGGTCACCTTCTTTTGGTGTCCACTTCCTAAACTAATAGGCGACACTTCATCTGCCTGCATTGACACTGTTGTGGAGGTGCTTGTTCATTGGTGCTCTTGGTTACAACTATTTAATTGCAATTGGTTGGCTAATAATATAGACCCATGGGCAACAAAAAATGATTTATTGGCCTAACAAAGGGTTTGATGTAAGCATGTAAAATCTTCTCAGTGATACTTTTTGGTAATTTTGAGGGTACCAAAAAATGTATCAGAATTGTGATGCTTGGTTTAATTGATAGAAATATCTTCTACTACTAACAAGCAGTGTTGATTGATTGTTAAATATTTTTAAACACTGAGTGGGTACTTGTGACTCATTATGTGTTTAACCAATATGCTGGTTTTAAAGAACTATTAGCATGACTTCTATATTACAAAACAGGCATTCTTTACCCTTACTCAAGTTAAGGCACAGCATTAATCCAGCCTTCACAATATATAATCTTACAGGTACCCAAGACACTATACATTTGCAGGTGGGGCATATGATGGGGTAAAAAAGTAGTAGTATATATGGGAAATACATTTGGCATTCAAGATGTGCAGAGCTCCAAGGTCAAGTGGGACCCCAACAAATGTTCTCATTGAGTTGGCTCTTTGTAGATATTGGGATTACCTCTAGATGATGACCTTGGGGCTATTCTAATACAGCCTTGATCCAAGTAAACCTCTAAATCATGTGAGAAGTTGGATGCAAATGCCAGTGATAAAAGCACCATGTTTAAATATATTTCTTAGTGTCTATTAGACAGATGCATCGCTTCTACCACATGTTCTCCAAAGGTAGTTCCTTGAGTACTCATTAAGGTTTTTGGGAATTCTGGCAGCACTGATTCTTGGCCAGATGTATCGCTCATGCAGTTCTGCTGCTGACATTACATTTCCGTAAAACAAAGTTTATATTATAGCATAACTGCCTCCTACATACATTTCTATAAAAACACACACAATCCTAATTTCTTTTTAAACATACTGGCCCAAAAGTTGGCATACATAATCTGGCCTGTGGTGTCCAGGCTGGTCTAACACAATAACCACAATACCCTACACAGTTCAGTCTGCAGAAAACAAACATCTAAAGGCTATATATTTATTCCTTTCAATGTGGCTAAATGTGGCACGACCCATTTAAATGTATTAGTGTAGTCCATGGATCACTAACTCCATCCTCCTTCTTGCTTATCGTCTTCTGGCTGTGTAATAGGGGTGACGGCTGTATGCGTCACTGAATGCTACTCTTGTTTTGTGTCAATAGATTGTAAAGGAATATTGAAACCAGCCAATTTCTCATCTTAAGTGACTCAGTTTTCCAAACTACTAAGACTCCAATTTGCTGTTGAGTTACTTTCTGAAATGTGGTCTATTGTAAGATGGTGACCAGATGACTCCTTTCATCCAAGGATTGTTAAAGAGAAATAGGGATGCATTGCTGCCCTGTGTGATACATTGTTGATGAGCATCACTAGTTGATGGAATCTCATGTTCACTGTTCTAACAAGATTGGATCTTACCGGAATCTTGAAATTCAATGACCTGGATTAGCCACAGCCCCAAAACAGCTTAAAATAACATTGAATGTCCTAGTTTTAACAGTAGATTTTATGTTAGTTGCAAACTAAAATCACAGCATAAGGTTACTCTTAGCACTGTTTACATGAAGGAAATAACATGTTTACCATATGTTCTTATGCAGAAAATAATTGTTGTTCTTGTTTGTTTTCTTGTAGAACAATGGATCACTGATTTGGTGTCAGAATCATAAGCAATGTTCAAAGGTAGGTATTCTGCAGCAACGTTTATTTCTTTTGTTATACAGTAAGATGGATCTCTTTTATTTAAGTAAAGAGAACAGATGAGAGAGGAAGAACCATTAATGGTTGATTTAAAGAAATGCAATTTCTGTGTGTGATTCATCCTTCTATCATTAGTCCCTAGGCTGTTTAAAGTACAATAATAACTCCCTCTCTGTTGAAGGCTCCATTTAAACAGTGCTTCACAAGATAATGCTTATTCAAGACTTGACAGGCCTAGAATAGCACTTAGAACCATTGTTCATTAACCCCTTTTCTATGACAATCACTGCAAAACATTTCAGAAACTCCAGGGGCCAAGGGGCAACCATAAGCCATTATTCACTGTAGCAATTTGACATATACAACCCAGAGAGCACATAAACTAATAACTAATTGAATCTATTAAAGCGAAATCTCATTAGACCGTGCAATTGAAAGATGTGATACATCAAATCCATTGTGAATACGGAACTCAAGTACTCCTCAAATAACGAAGAGTCGTACGATGTATTTAACATGAAATGCGTTGTCTGAAAACTATATGTGGCTTTTAACGTTTTTGTTTAATATTTTTATGTACTCAAGGGTAAATTGACAGGAGGGAATGTACCTTTGTTCTGAGTCAATAAACTAATGCATAGAGACTGTACAAATATCAATCACATGTGTCAGAACAACACGTAATGACTGTTCCTTGAGATTAAAAGATATGAGTTGTGATACAAAAGAGTATTTTCCAAGTTGCGCTCTAGGTGACGTTACACAGTATTTGCCTGGGCAGAATGAAACGGTGTATGCATAATAATGATATATATAGAAACCAGTTTAATGTAGTTTAGTCTGAATTATATACAATGTGTGAATGCAGTTGACACGTATTCTCAAATCTGGGAACTTTATGAAGTGTCTTTACATATTAATCCTTCCTTCTATAAGAGTTACTTGTTTCGTGGTAACTGAAAGCAAAAGAGCGGACAAGCTCGGAAACCCTGAAACATCCTGAAATGTTGCGTATGCTTTGATTACACGAGTGGTCATGCAATGTATATACAACACAACTCTTGTGATGGAAATTCAGGTCTGTAGCAATGATTCACTAGTAGTGTCAACCACATTCAAATTAAAAATTTCTAATAGAAAATGAAAACCATTTTTCAGGAGGTAAAATATAATATAGACTATGTCACCAGTGTAAAAAAGCATCAAATTCAATGTTCGGGGAACATTAAAGAGAATACGAAAGAGTCAGCTCCAGTTTGTGTGACACTTAGCAACATTTACCACGACCAGGGGCATACCTAGAGTATTTGGCACCCGGGGTGGATCCTGTATGTGGTACACCCCCCCACATACACTCACACACACAAAAAAATAATGTTGGCAAGAATATTTATTTCACAAATTTTTAACTGAATGTCAACTGGAAAAAATTTAAATCTGGAAAAATAAATTATTAATTTAAATAAATAACATTTACTGAACAGACATGGTCCGGATTAATTCCCACCACTATACATTGAGCCAGACATTGACAGTAGTGCAGCATAACCCCTATTACTATCTACTAAGCCAGACATTCACGTGGTAGGCCTCTGCCCATTTAGCAGCCTGCCTGTGTCACCGCTGCCCCTTTAGCAGCCTGCCTGTGCCCCTTTTTAGGAGAACCTTTGGTTTTGGTTTAAGTTCTGACCATATTTTAATATCTACTGCGATGCAAATTGTTACTATCATTTAATTAATGAACTCATATGTTCAGGCTGGTTTGTAATTTTATAGCTTGTAAAATATCTGCGGTAACATCTAGTCTTTATACATTTCATCACACTATTTTACTGCTTATTTGCCTAACATTATTTATTTATTAAAAAATTGATACGAATGGCGCAAGCTGGTAAATTCAAACCCCAAAACACAGTACAATGCGGGTGATGAGGGCATGGAAGCATAGAAAATTAAAGTAGAATCAACAAAGCTCGCTGTCCATCTAACTCTGCTCACAGTTGCTTGAAAGTGGTTGTCACAAGCTGCCAACCACATGTTCCATTTATGGTAGGTAAAGAAGAAATATTATTTAGCACATAGTTCATGTCAACTATTCTTCTCTTCTGAAGGACTGGCTTTATTCTAGTGGTATGGCTAGTGACCCACCTGGGCAGTGCTAGCCACATGTAGGGTTGGGACTAGCCTCATTTAACCTTTCATGGTTGAGGACTAGGCAAGAATTAGGCCAAACATGAGCAAGGAGTAGGCACAACCAAGTGCTTTTAACAAAGTATGTTTTTTTTAATAAAATTAAGTTGTACGGCTCTTTTCAATACAGGTTCCTACAGTCTTTACTTCATCATATGGTCAGGATTCTACTAAAAAGATATCAGTAATTTTAATGAACTAGAAAGTAACTCTACTGGCTTTATTATCATACCCAAATAGCTATGTGGATGTAATCAAGGCCTGGTTGTAGCCCATTTATAATAATCTTTCTCCTGATTAAATCAACAAGATTGATACTAGCAGTTTTGAACATGTATTCCTTTCTACTTCTTGATAATTTAAGATAGTGATTGATTACCTCTACAGAGAACTTAATATTAGGTTACCATTTACGTGATTCAGTATAATCAGATCGGGAATGTTAAAATTAAAGATGTAGCTTGTACTTTATGGATCATTTCTCCTTTTATGATCCTCTTGAGATCACTGCTCTTTAGCCTTTGACAGATGATAATGGATGAAAGCAAGTGAGGTAAAATACTATTATGCATTACTGGTATTTCTTCTGCTATATAAAGATTGATCTCTTTCTTGAACTTAGTTTTCTCCAGTTGGGTCAGATCTTTCTTGCACTATTGTTTTAAATAAAGTAATGATACATTGAAAATCCCTTTGTCTTTTCTAGTTATGTAATTATTTGTTATTTAATAGTCAAATCACCTAGAGCTTGTGTTTTTTTTTAAACCAGCATAAAACTATTTAGTTAAGTTTTCATCTGGAAAGCTGAGATTTGTGTCTCAGAGTGACAGCATCAGCATTATCTAATGGATTTCCTGTCCTGAAGTCCTCTTTCTTCTCCTCAACCCACCCTTGCAACAGCAGGGCAAAGGTAATAGAAGAGGAGGAATGATCATGTGGAACCTGAGAACAGGAAGTTAACATCACTGGCCCTATGATATAAAGTCAAGGTGGGCTTTATCATATTTAAATCTGTAAACACCATTTCATATGAGTAATTAGTGTGCTGAATATAAACACCTTGTATTTTTACTTGTTGACAAATGCCTAAATACTTGACTTACACATCTATGCCCACACACATACACATCCATGCACACTCACACATCCATGCTCATATACCAATACATGCTCTCACACACAGCGTGGTAACTCGCATATACACTGGCACATATTCTTAAACACATACACATTCATGCTCACACATACACATTCATGCTCACACATACACATTCATGCTAACTCACCAACAATTGCACATACATGCTCACTTGCATATACACATCTATGCTGGCCAATTTACACGTCCATGCTCACACACACACATCCACACATACATGCATGCATACTACATAACTCACTCCCTTACCTCATTCACAGCTTTCCCTCCTGCTGTGAGCAGCCTTACATTTCACATCCCTGCCTCTGGTTGCCCCGTGTTATGCTCCTGGTTTGGTACGCAAAATGGTGGCACTTCTGGACACACCTGGAAGCTGTCCACATGGCAACGTCTTTTTGCAGAACAAACAGTTCTATTTCTCCACAAATCTATCTGGAAATAACACATCATGGGGCAGCAAATTGCTGCTCCTGTCAAAGTGCAGCCTGGGTCCCTTGCACCCACTGGCATCCATGTAAGTGAAGGCTCTGGCACCAACAATTTCTGCAGAGCTTCTTACAGTACATACGTTTATAATCAAAAGTCTTGGTTGTGGTGATAGGACATTTTTGCCCAGAATCCTACCTGCTTTAAGGTTCCCACATGATGAAATTACCCCCTTTTTGTTATTGATAAATTATTTGCACATCATCAAACTCTAGGAACAGAAGTGCTTTCACACGCTGTACAGGTTTATGATTTACCAGAATCCAAGGTCAAGGGAAAATATTTGTGCTAGGCAATTAGAGTGTGACATAAATGAGGTACGTAAGGGACACTTGTGCAACAAATAAAAAAGATGCATTTAACCAAGGGTGAAAATAAACACATTTACATCCGTTTGATAACTGAAAGATGGAATTGGCGGGCATACCCGCCTTTCAGTGTGTTATTCCGCATGGCAATAATTACTTTATGGCTGCTATTTATGTACTGCAATTGCTTAGTAAATATAATAACATGGTGTTAGGAGATGTCAGTACAAGTCTTTTTACTGTAGACTCAGATACAGATAATGTTTATGCGATGTGTAAAGAGCCCCGAGCCATTTGCTGGTTCTAGCACATACACAGTGATCTGTTTACCTGGCCACTTTTCAGCATCGGCCTTGTAAATTTTCTCCAGTGCTTTGACAGCAGGAAATGATGAGCTTGTGTTTATCCGTTGAACAGATGCTCAAAAGTTACAGGTTTCATTAGGTTTTTCTGACAAGATGAAATATTACCTACAAGGGCTAGTGCTGGACATAGAAATACCACCGTTTACTGGAAAGAGAGAAGAATCAGGCTGTAAAGCAGTCACACAGAAATGTTAATAAAAATGTTACTTTTTATTGCCATGAATTCTGAAGATAGCTTACTATTTATGCCATTTTTCAAGCAAAAAATTGGCAAACTGCTGTACACCCCCCCCCCCAGCTATGAGATGTTAAAGTAAGAGAGGGAATAGGGAGAACTGTCTGGGTGTCGAAATGAAATTGTTTCTGGTTTCATATTTTACTAATATAGGTAACAATGGGGATTGGGCTCGCTGGTAAGCTGGATGTGATGTCATTCACTGCAGAACGGATTACAAGCAGGTGTGGACTGTGGTGGTCTGGGGATTCTGCCCTGGGCCAGGCCATATAGCCGGGTCCCTCATAAATACATCACTGACGATACTATAAAGTGACGGTAAATCTGCAGGTTGCCCAAAGCCTAGAGCATTTTGTAGCATTTTTGTAGCTGTTGTATATTCTGCAACTGTATACAACTGTAAATTGACCAGTGCCTCATTCTGGAAGCAAGAAGATGGACCAGTCTTATCATGCATCATCTAGAACAAGCCCTTTAAGCTGTTATGTACTAAAGGGTGATTTTGCAGGAGTATTTTTGGAGTATTATATGAATTGTAGTACTCAGCAGTTGGAGTGGTAGATATTTAAAATCACCCATCATTGGATATCAAAGCCAATGTTCTGTACAAATGTAACAAAATATTATTATCACTTCTATGATTTCATAATATTGAATATTTAGTCTACGCTAAAGTTTCAAACAATAGTAAATCAGACTGCTTTGATTTAAAATTTCCTTATGCAGTGAATACTGCAAACAATATAAATGTATTACTTGGAATTTCTTTGAAATTAGCGAAGGAATCTAACAACGCAGTAATAGACTAGCTTTACAATCTTGTAGTAGCCTAAACAAAGACTGGATTTGAACTACCCATAAAATGACGTATTGTGAAAACAGCTTTATAAATAGAATTAACATTTCCCAAACATAGCTATATAGGATTAGATGCCAAAAACTAAGGGACACTTTTAACATGTTTAACTTATTTAATGCGTGCTTTTCAAGTTGTGTATTTAGTCAAACTGTTATCGATTTATGCTTACATGCAAACATTTACAATTACAATATGATCTATGATAGTGATGGTAGTCCCTAGTCATACCTTTAACCACATCTCATAGAACAACAGTGTCCGTCTTTGGTCATTAAAGTGCGTTAACCTGCAATAAGTGTAGAATATGGTAGTGGTGGGAGAGCTGGAAGTGGTACAGCATGAGCTGAGTTCAGGATTCGGCCAGACTCTTGGTCTGGTTTGCTAAGCCATGTACAAGCCAAGCCAGATCCAGCTACTAAAGATGGAGGAAAAGAAGAAGGAGTTGATTTTGAGCAAGATCAAGGCAGGAGTTGGCCCAAAGTCCATGCAGCCTTACCAAGCTCTACCTCTTGCAGTACATCAGGAAAACATGGGCAGGCTGGACGGGCCAAATAGTTCTTATCTGCAGTCAGATTCTATTTTTTTGTGTAACTTCTTGGGTATCCAGAAAGGTTTCATCTTAAGATATAGAACACAGTTATAGTAAGTGATACTTACTAGAGAAAACAGAAGGTGCTAGGAGTATTTGGTAAGAAAAAAGTTGGCAATGTGAAACACAGTAGTACTTAATCGGTATAGTAAGTATAATTATATGAGGAAGTCAGCTATGGAAAATATCTTACTACTGTATCCTCACAATATATACCCATGCAAAGGATTCTTCCTGATAGCACATACACTCATAAGCTGTCTATAATTTTATCAATCTTTATTTAGGTGTAACGTCTCCAATAGCTTTGGTTTCCCTTTAACTTAATTAGGAAGAGACCGCTCGGTTAACTCAACAATGCCTTCGTGTGAAGAACTCTATACCATGGATTTTTTCACAGGACAGACAAAAGAGGCAAGACACATGTATAAAGTCTGTACAAACAGGTTAACCATTTCTCCAAAAAAACGACTAGCCTGATAAACTTCCAAATAAAGAAGCATTGTCAATTATATACTCCCGTGTTTGGAACTTCCCGTAGAGTCACTTTTAGTGACAATTCAGGTGGAAAGATGAGTTAATGATTTCCAACAGATTTCCCGCTCCTTCCTGTCAGTCAAAACCCACTTAAATCAAAGCTTGCAATGTCTGTGCCTCCAGCCGCAAACCCAGTCAGGGACTGTGTCAGTGATATGCCAAGCCCACAGTACAGCCATTCTTATGGTAAATTTTCTGTTCTCTCATGCTGAGAGACTTTTATCAAACATATTAGTCTGCATTGGGGAGATCATTAGTCTTCAAAGACTGAAGCATTCCAAGTTCCTTATCCTAGGAACACTCATGTCAGCTCGAAGGCATGCAGAGGGCACTTTTATATCCTCTTTACAACCGCGACCCAGAGGAATTCTGCCTTGCACGATAATAAAGACTGTGTCAAAATTTTATTATGGGAAAGTGTTATAGTTTGAATCAACTGTTGCCGCGTATAGTGAAGAATGAGAAAAATGCTGGTTCTATTACTTTCGAAATCAACGATTCCGTTTTGGCAACGGTAAGAGATGACAAGTACGTTTGTTCGAAGCAGAGATGTTGATGGAAGAGTTTTAAAGTGTAAGACGACATATGAATTTATTTAAGTACTTCAAAATGTTTGGCATGTGTTGTTCTGCATATTAAAAATTCATATACATATGCATCAATCAAACCATGTATTTGAACACACATTTTTATAGAATGCGGGTAATTTTATACCCTTAGTATACTTTATGATAATCCAGGAAATTATATATTTTAATATAATTTATTCTTTGCTATGTTGACATAAACATCAATATAAAGCCGTAAAAATGCGTATAATATGACCACCTGGCTCTAGGGATTTAAAAATGCAGAACAGAATCAAGAATTAATAAAACAATGCATAATATTTCCACTATTCTTGATTCCAGTCCCAGTTTCAGTCTTTTATAGCTATTAATGTGACTTTAATTATACACTGTCAGGACCAAGTATGAAATAAAAACTGAGCTCAGACTTAATCAGATTTTTTTTAAAGGTATTTGCTCTCAGATGACAGCGAACCCAATAAAACAGAGCCTTTTAGCTTTCAGGTTATAAAGTAGAACAATGTGTGGGGTCCACAGACCCCATCACCAAGACGTCCAGATCTCTATATATGCATGGTCCATCTTTCATGTGGAGTGTCAGATTAGAATCCTCGGCTGTCTTCCTAAAGCAATTTGATCTGTGTGTGATCAGATTGGTTGCCTTTTGATTGTGAGTGTAGGGGGGAGAGTGGAATGGAGAATGTGAACAATCACATTGATCGGCTTCTTCCAGCGAAATGGTTGTGTGAATGCCTTCATGCATTTATATAGTCAGACTCTTCTGGCCTTGTGTAGGCACCAGGATGTACACAGACATATTGAATAATGGCAGATAAGCCTTTTAATCTGTCCCCTTTTTCTACCTGCTGTAAGACCTCGAATCATACTTGGTTCATGGTCTTGTCATGGCTTCAGGTAACCATGTGAATATCATCTATCACTATTAACCCTTCAACAGGCGGAATGTTCAACCTGATTCATACCACTTGTCGGTTTAATGTCACCACCAGCAGGTAGGTACAGTATGTGCGCACAGGAGCAAAAAATAAACATAAGAAAGGCTTATAAATATCTAAATATGTTTATGCATGTCTTCTTCTCTTTAATATGAAGCTATTTTATGCAGGCCTCACTTATCAAGTCGAATGATGTGAGTCTGAGTATCGGCTATTGTACATTCTAAGCGTTGAAAGTCCGAGTTTAACCGTGCAGGCAGTAATGAATTAACCAAATTATTCAAGGAACGAAACATCCCACAATATGTGCTGCCATCGGTTTGCCACTAAACTTCAAATACTATCCTTAGATCAAGTCTTTCTTCTCCAGAATAAAAAAAAAAAAAAAAATCAATGTTAAGTGGCCCGATTTAACAAATGGTGCATTTTATGATTACACAAATGGAAGGTACAAAATAACACACAGAAGTAGTATTGATGGCGCCATTCTTGGGAACTAAATGCATCTTTAAGTTTGCTTTATCTGCTTCACTGAACACTCTGTACAGAATCAGGGGACATTCACAAAGCAGACTCGGAGCAAAACCCCTCCTTTATTTGGAGTTACTTGGGCACAAAAATAATCTCTTCCTAGAACTGTTTGAGAAAAGCAACCGAGCTGTGCAGGCTAATCAACTGTAAATCTTTGCTATCTAGAGAGTAGTTGATTAAGTAGCGTCTTGCAGTAGCCCAATTATCAGTGAACCATAGCTGATCCAGCACTTTAGTTCAAGTCAGAGCTTCGGAGATGCAAGGCAAATTACTAACGAGTCTGATTTGAAGCAAGTGTCAGCTTATCCCACTCCAACGTAACCATTTAAGTGCAAATGTGGAGGGGACCCAATGATTGCACCCAATTTAGGCCCTAGGGCTAATGCAAGGCTTACTTGATTTATAGAAAACCACATGGTTTGTGGCCAGAATGTTTACATTTATTTTAACATGCTTTGCTGGGTTTGATCTTATTACTGCAGAGAATCCAAAGGAAAGTTTATGTTCCATGGGATTCTGCTACTACCCCGTTCATGGATATTTAGTTAGCGGAGGTGCCATGCCAGGACATTGTAGTGGCGAGAAACAGGAATGCTTGCATCTATATAACAGGGTATATTAACTCTCCCTTATACACAATTACTTTTTTTTTTACTATTAATGTGCCATGAATCAGAAAGCCTTTTTTTCATAGAATCGTGAAGCACGCAATTTAGTGTTTGATGTCTACGGGATTTGAGAAATTAACTTCACAAACTCTAAATAAAGTAAGTGTTTTCTTCAGATGTGGCTAACAAAATAAAAGTGACCGCTAAACTTTTGCCCTGCGAAATTGAAATCCATCCCTAGTTGTGTTGTCTTTGTAACCTTATAAATAAGTTTGGTCTTACTAACCTAAACTTCATTTATAGCACTAATGTGTTACATAGTTGTTGTATAGGCCATTTGATAATCTGTTATTCTATTCTTAAATGCTACTGGTATACGATAGGTATAGAAAAATATAGAAAATAGAAAACAAGAAGAAACAAATCAAACTTGGGATACTAAGAATTCAAGCTGCCGATGGTTCTTCTGGGTGGTTTGTGAGCTGATGGGAGGCTGGCTGTGCCCAGCAGGAAGGGCTTGGCCTAGCTACGGTTGTTAATTTTTGTTTGGTTCAGAACCACTCTGTTGACGGATATTTGTAGACCTCATTATTCACTCACTGGGTGGCAGATGCACATGTAACAACTTCTGAAAGCTCTTTTTTTTTTTTCTCTCTCTGCGCTAGGGCCAGGGTCATATGCCACTGCTGAGAAGATGCATAAAGACAGCTGACAAATGAGCATATTGATATAAACATACTTACTAAGGAAGCAACAAGATAGCATGCTAACACAATGAACAGCCTAGTGCTATTGCTACATTCGAGTCTCACTTGTACGTTCTTCCGTGTAGCTATAGCCTTTCTTATTGGAAAATGACAATGTTTTCATTAGAGTTGTTGATCAATAATCCTATTTTCCGAAATCAATTAGTTTAAATAATTAATTTTCTATCCAGAAAGGATTATAGGCTCAAACATTTGGTAATTTAACATAAGTAACGCATTAGAATGTACACTGCATTTTATTGGATTACTAGTGGAGTAGTACATCCCTTTGGAGATGTCCAAAGTCTCATACAAAAATAAGGTTTGTGTCTTCTCCAGGACAAAAGATAAGCTGTTCCTACACCCACTCCTAGAAGTCTTAGAAATAATCACTTAACGTCTCAAGACGTAAAGTGAAACACATTTCCAGACATGTGATGATGAAATGTTTTAAATTACAGAGATTGATGACCGAGGGCAAAAATGTTGTTAATGCTGGTGGAGTGGAAAATTGCCCCAGTAGTACACGTGACATTGTTGGCCTGCAGTGTAAAGTTTTTGCTGGGAGTAGGGTAAATGGGTGTGAGGACCCCTCCTGTCCAGAAAATTGCAGTGCCCTGAAGCTCAGTAATAAACTGAAGATCAGATAATAAGGATGAAGTTTGGTGTAAAAGGGTAAAACCTCCTAATAGCAAACAGGGGACCATAACATCTTCTGGACAGGTCAAGTATACATAGTTCTTTTTCCATAAAGAATATAAATATCCGTATAGCAGTTCTTTGCCTATACCTGAAAATCTATAACCTTTTTAGGCAAGCGTTGTATAATACAAACAAACACTTATCCATGAAATCATTATGTAACCAGGTGTGAAAAATAATTTGACAGTGTATCTTGGCATTGGTGGAAGATTTATTAAATAAACCCTTTTTTAATTATTAGAGAAATAAATAATGAAGGTACTTCCGTCACTAGCTTCTGGTGGAGGTCAATATGCCATTATATTGATAACCATTTAATGGAATCTGATTTTATGTGACCTGTTTGCCCTTTCATGTCCCTTGTTCTTTGTTCTTCATAGCGATCTTGTATGATAGTCTGTACTTTTAGATATATTTAATAAACAAGCAGAATATGCTAAATATGAAATGATCTGCAATAGAGAGTGCTTTATCTAGGGTTAGTGCTTGAGCTTTTCATTCACATTTACTTCTTCACTTGTAAATGAGAGCGGATTTTGTCTTTCTAAAATGCACATTTCCTGTTTTTTGTCCTGTTTTTGATATCATGTCCTCTGTGAGAATTGCTTAGCGATTTGATGACAAACAAGTAAAGGAACCAAGCAGGAAAAGGTCAACACTTTGATGTTTTCTGGGTCCCCTCACCTCCTTTTTTCTCACCATATTTTTTTCCATACCCATCCTCAAAAGGGGTTAGAGATCAGCAAACATGCTATACCTGGTGGCATGAGAACTGGACCAAGAACCACTTTTCTACAAACTCTACCCAATATTCCATGAGTTGCATGTGTTCTCACTATTGTCTAAGGTTCTTCAGGTACATTGACATATTTCAAATTTCAAGCTTAGCCACACCAGCTCAAACCACCATTACAAAGAAAATGCCCAGTACTAAGTGACAGACGTTATTCTATTTAACTAGTTTATTTTATTTTGAGACTATTATCTACTCTACAAACTTATTAAACCAACTATATTTCAGTAAAAACAGTTTGCTTAGCATTGATTCAGTGTTGTTCAGTAGATAAGCTCTGTACTCACTTAATGGGAATGTGCTTTCGGGCATCTTGTTGACCCATCTGAAAGTATTGTACCGTTAATTCTACCCAGCCTATTGTCAGTGACCAGTCAACATATTCTTTTGAAATGTGACATTTGTGGTTATTCCTCCTCTAAGGCCAACAATGTTTGCATTATCTCAACTGTCAGGAGCAGCTCTATAGGGAAGAAAATACATGGATTAGGATCTAAAATTTAATGAATGATAAATTAGCAGCATGCATAAGTAATGTTGCGTCTACTGTTTTTAAATGTCAATCAGGGACAAAAGCTTTTTAGTAGAGTTCCTCTTTTCTTTCGGGTTTACCTTCCTGGGACAAGCCTATTCTCTGCCTAAATATAGACTTTTTAAAATGAAAACAGGCTATATATAACCTCGAAAATACAAGTCCACAATATCCAAACATCATTGTTAAATCATATCTCTCAACATGACCAAAAAGGGACTCTTTTGTCTTAGAGGGATGTGGTTAGATGTGTGACTAGGGATTAGGACTTTACTGAGACTTTTGATGTCACTTTTGTGATCTATTGAAAGCTATTTATGTAATGGAGTACGGCATTAAGAAGAAGAACAATCTATATGATTAAAATAGTTTAATGCATAGAGCATGAATATTCTTCTGTCCTAATATATAAAGCAATCAATGAACTCTACTTTCTAAACACGTCATTAGTCAGTACCCATGCCCATGACCTTCCTGTAATTGTCTCCTTGTTCCTCAGCTATGACTCACGGACACCATCAAGGCCACCTAATCAAGGATACACTTGTATTCCGCATTGCAAAGTTTTCTTAATTATTTCCTTTAGACTATTGCATTAAATCGTGCTGACCCTGTAAATGATGCATGGCTGACAAAGTGGACCCAAAATGCCAACTGTTTATCTTAAAGGTGCTGGAACCATAAGGTCTGCTCTCTCGGATCATTGAAGTGATTGAAGAAAATAGTTTCTTGTACATTGGCTTCTGAGCTAGATGTGTACACGAGAATGAAATCAAGATGAGAACATATCGGCTCATAATCATGGCCTATTCCTGCCTAGAAATAAGCTGCACATTTATCAACGCCACCTTGCAGTTTGTTGTCACTGGGCCTTGTGTTTCATTGACCAAACCTTTGGATCGTTTCAGCAACTAATTGTTATGTAGAACATTTAATTTCAGGCAAGCTACACCGTTAGCTAATTTTTACTAAAGTTTATCTACTAATGCAGGCTAAATAGCAGTCATAGGGCAAATCTTTATTCTTTATTCAATAGGGTATTAGGTTTGCCAGAAAATGTATATGTGTGTGCATATATATATATATATATATCTATATATCTATCTATCTATATATATATATATATATATATATAGATAGATAGATATAGATATATATATAATGTATAGGAACATAACGTGGCAGCTTTGACTTTCCACTATAGCGAGCGCTCACCTTTGGCACTTCAGCTGTTGCTGACTTTATTTCCCATCATGCCTTCCTGGTCAATAGAGTGTGTGAGTGTGAGGGGACTATAATTCACAACACCTGACGTGCCAAAGGTTAGACATCATTGCTCTAACATGTTATCAGGTATGCAAATATACTGCTGCCCTAGACAGTAATTCACAAAAGTGTAGTTGGATTGTCCAGCTGAAGGCCTGTGGGCCAGATGTGACTTCCAAATTAATTTGTATGTCTGCACCACCACTGCAAGTACGTATGATCCAGGTCACCAAGCAAGCGGTTTCTCAAGAGTTTTTTGGGGCATTTTGACAAAACAATAGCATTTTATTATTGTGTGGAAAGAGAAGTTGAATCCCCGAGGCTACTGTAGTCTTGTAATAAAGGATGCATTCTCGAAGCGTAACCGGATTTAGAATGAAAAGTAGCTTAAACAAAAGACTCATTGGTTGTATCGGTTGCTATATTAACCCTAGATTGTTTTTATATAATAAATAAGTGTATAAATCTATATATAAGTTATAAGTACACGTAAGTTGTCTATCTGCCTGCCCAGCTTTCTCTACCTTTCTCAAGTTCTTTAAACTTAATATTTAATATGATTTATTGAGGATTATCTTTAGTAACTCTTTTCCACATGTTAATTTACATACTTCCACAGTTATTTATCGTCCTGTATTATTTTCATCTTTTGTATCCTATAGACTGCTGTAGGGCAGAGCGTTCTGTACGGAGGGAATCATTAAAAGTCTGGTTTTCTGCTTGGCTGCATACGAAACGCAGTGTGTTATTGTTTACCGTAGATAGCATTAAGAACACATGACTGATGAAATGTATGTACATATTGTACTAATGAAATGCTACAGGGCTCTTTATTTTTCATTGTTCTGTATGTTTCAGCCATGCAGGAAAAATATGGTTATGAACACAACTCCGTTTGACTGTTAAATTCTCGGCATAGTGACATGAGTTGTAGAGATTTTTACTGTATTAATTACATAGGCATCGGTTCCAGTAAATCATTAGGGGCTATATATACGATACTTTTTTTTGTTGTTGTTCATGTTCAGTATCATGTTGCAGCCAGGGTTAGCAATGAAATATTATATAAACCAAATACCTTCTTAATATATCGATAAAATTTTGGGGACCCTGTTAACATAGAAACCACATTGCTGTGATAACTGCATCCATCACGTGCTTAGCTACTGAAACGGAAGCTCGTGATGATTGCTTGTTCTTGACGACAGATATGTGTGGTGGCATTGACGGTTTGAGACAGCGTTGACAAAGCTAGACTTCAATTGCGCGTGAGGGGAAGAATGAGAGTACGGGTAATAATGTAGACCAAAACAGGTTTTTAAAATAGTTTGACTGTGTAACAGGGCCCCGGTGTTATAAAAAATCTGAGTTCCTTCTTGAGTCTATTCTTCTAACCGTGTTGGCCTGTGATCTGACCTAAGGGCACATGGAGTATATCCCTGATAGGCTTCCTCGTAGTATACAACATCTTATCTGAGGGTGGTAGACTTTGGGGTAGTTGGGGGCAAAGATCAGGTTCTTCCCCAGTACACAACCTGAACATAGGGTGTCAAGGGAGTGTCTTGCCCCTTGAGAGGTTTGACTCCTCTTTGTTGTGTCCTTTGTCATTTTTAGGTCCACAAATCTAGATTCCCCAGTCCTTGAGAAAAAAAAACATTTTTAACACATGCCACCCAGAAGAAGCCACGGCAAAATAAGGTTACTTTATATGCAACTGCTACTGGAAACATACAAGGTTCTATATTGCATATCTATAGAGAGTTTGGTTAATCTATATGAAAGAGTGTGACATGAAATCAGGATGTTCTTCAAGCACCATCCATATGAAACACAGTTAGGGAATCTGTCCCTTGCTTGATGTGGTTGTTTGGGTGATAACATCTAGATATAGCGACTATTTCTTGTTTATACTTTATTACGTTTTGATATTCAAAGTTGTGTATTATTCCATCATGCGCCCATTACCAATCACGGATACATTTTAGAACCGCAACAGCTTTTAAAATGTACCATCATTTTATTCAACATGAAATAGGTTTCTTCCCTGATTAGCACTCATTTCCCTTTAAATTCCTCGAGAAATGTCTATTTTTTTCCCCTGAAATCATTGTGGCCTTTGTTCCAAAGTCGCTCTGTGTATAGTGGAGATGGGCCTTCTTCGCATGTACCAAATGCGAACATAAAGTATGTCGGTGTGTTGTAACAAGGATTAAGTGTTTGACAAATAAATATGTCTGCCTTTTGATTGGTGTTATAATTTGCAGCTTGGGGGTTCTCACACGCTGTTGTGTTTTTGCAGCTGCTCTTTCCGGAGTCTGAAAAATAGCTTCAATGCAAGTTGCTCTATATTGCGGAGTGTTTTTTTTTTTTTTTTTTTTTTTTTAAACAGGGAAATGGTCTATAAATCTATAGGTCTTTAAATACTAATTTTACAAGAAGAGGCATAAGTTGTGATCTTTGATGGAGCTCTTTTGACACAGTTATAAAAACTGATACCGCAATCTGTGAAAAAGACCAAATGCTTTGTAGGATTTTTTTTATAGTTCTGCAATAACAAATTTACTGTTTCGTCTGCAGAACGAACCCTTGCAAAGTCTGCTTTCATTTCACACGCACACACACATACACCTGCAGGAACACTCATAGTATTTAGTAAATGGGAGTAGAGACAGAAAACTAGACAGAATGAGTAAATGTATAGATCCTATCAGGAACCATTCTATAATGCAAGTTTAACACAAAAAAAGGATACTGTGTGTTGAACCAAGAGTCGGATGCCATAAAAAAGATAAAAAAACGTGCGTAAAGAGGCTCAATGTCTCAATAGATTCTAGAGCTGATTGGCGGTATGCCTATGATTAAGCCTTACGGCGAAGCGTGAGACTTCTCTCTATTGGCTTTGTTATTATACATCTTTTTTTCAAAAAATGTGATATTTTTATACCAACTGTACTTCTGTGGATTCATCAGTTGGAGATGCATTAATTTGTTCACACTTTTCTCTTTGTTATGGTGGTTAGCACATCACATGCATATCACAGAAAATAGCTTAGGTCACCAATTGGGCAAAGACATATGGGGGGGATTCTGCAGAACGGAACTTCTTTTAAAGGGGCTTCCTAGCTATCATATTCATTTAAGTGCATATGATGGCTGGAGTGTCCCTGTAAGCACTCCTAGCGGTGCAAGCAAAATCTTACATTTATTGTTCAGCAATAAGAGTCATATAACCCCGAAGATCATGCAAGGCCCCTGTATGTAACAAGATTAACAGGTGATCTACCTATTTTTTTTTCAAACTATATTTAAGTGCTTGATTAAACACAGACAATAGCCTTATCACTGCTTAACTATATACATATATTTTTATTAATATACACTTTATATTGCTATATTTATTTCTTTTACTACATGTACTACATGTACGATTTATTTTTTTGCAAATTCACTTTTTAAATGTAACCAGATAACATATATATATATATATATATATATATATATATATATATATATATAATGTTCCAGGATACATTTCTTTTAGAACTTTCACTATGCGTCTCTATCTGAAAAATAATAAAATATCAACTCAAGTTAATTTAGCCATGTCTGTTAATGCCCATTATGGAGACTTTTTTTTATGTCCAGAGGAAGCCATAACATACACATCATTTGTTTCAGCTGTACATTTGCTTGCTAAAAATAATCAGAGACTTGGCTTAGAGTCAAAATCAACCAATCAACTTACAAGTACTAAAATTTCAGATGGTATCATCTGAGATTTCCAGTGTGCACAAGTGTGTCCTGAAAATAACCTATGTAATTAAATTAAAACCTGGTGATTCTAGAACAAACTGTAACATTTTTCTATATGATAATATATGTCCGTATTGGACATAAACATTGAACAGAGAGTTTCGGTATTTTCCAAGTGATTTTTTTTCCCCCAACCTGAGCTGGCTCTTGTGCTTTCTTAAACAAAATACTATAACCAAATTTGATGCATAATTCTTTCCCTGCTTCTTGGAAAACATTACTTTCTATCCCTCTTTCTCAGCTGGCTTGGAACACGCGTTTGAGGTGTGTTAGCCTACAATGGGTTATATCCCTCATTTCCCTTCCAATGCGATCATATGGGAGAATATATTCATTTATGTCAGGAAAATAATGAAGCTAAGCATCTTTGGTCTCCAATAACGTGGACAATGTAGGCATACCAGAGCTCGATCAGTTTTCACAGTGGGACGGTCCTGATTAAAATGGGAAAATAAACAATTATGTATCGTTCCATTTCATTATTTTGATGTATTCAATCTGTTAACCAAAATACATTATTTTATGTGCATGCCTGCACAATACATTGCATTTCTTGCCTCTGGTTAGCTGAGACACTTTAATAGGGTATAGACTGTAGTGGTTTTAAATAGAAATATTACCTTTTTAATATGGTAATGCTATTATATACATTTATTCATTAAAATAAAAAATGGATTTTAGAAAAGATCTGGCACAACTGCATTAAATCGCT